>NC_048893.1:88936351-89072057 GCF_011077185.1 Oxyura jamaicensis
CCTTCCCTTCCCTTCCCTTCCCTTCCCTTCCCTTCCCTTCCCTTCCCTTCCCTTCCCTTCCCTCGTTTGTCCTCCCACATGGCTCTGATACATCAGAGCTGGGAGCAGGGAGGGAGGGAAAGGAGGTCAGAGAATAAGTTTTTGCTCATGGGCAGTCATATTATAAGATGCTCAGGAAGGGCTTTATTCATAAGAAACAGGACCACGCGATTCACCATGGTTACAAGGAGTGTAATTTAAAAGTGCGCAGCCCTGGGGTGCCGCAGGCGGAGGTGCGATAAGTCTGAGCGTTCAGCCTGCAGAGAAGGAAAAAGCACAGCCTCCAAGCCTGGGCTCACTTTTGGCACTCTGCTCATCAGGTGATGCTCCTTGGTGGTTTAAGCCCACTGTTGGGGCAGCAATGAGAGCATTTTGACGCCTTGTGGCAGCGCTGGGCTCTGAGAACTCTGTGCTTTGCGCGCCTGCTTTGAGCAAGGCTCATTCTGTAGTGGTAGCGCCGTGCTGGGGGAGAGGCTTTGCAGCCAGAGAAATCTGTCCTGTGGTTGTGTATTGCTCGGTGGCCATAAAACCCAGAAGACCACGTCTCTTTTTGTGACTGTGCAGATGCAAACGGCTTGAGACAGTCCAAGCAGCAGCCAAGCAGGGAAAAACAAAGTCGGTGTTACCAGAGGTCTTCCAAAGCACTTGCAAAGTTAAATAAGCAGTAAATGATTCCACTCATGTGCAAAACTCATTTAGGCTGTAGCTGGAAACAAGGCCCTGTGAAGCACTCCAGTCAGTCTCCTCTTTTACACATACATTATTTTAAGAATTGGAAAGGGGCAATCTGATAAACACTGAATATAGGTCCTCTCGGTTCTTTAGAAGTGGAAAACAAACCATACATCACAGCTGTGCTTCATCCTAAGATACTGACAGCAAGCCTGAAGTGTGTTTATAGCAGTGCTCTGTGTTTGATATAGACATATATATATGAAAATATATGTCTTTAAAAATATATTCTTCAAAATTAATCTCTCAGCCTATAATTTAGTTTTGGATCATGTATGTTTTATTTGTTTGTGTATTCTAGACACTTCTCTGTGTGCTATGATTCAGTGGGTCTCCAGCATCAGCAAACTGATCAGAAACTTCAGGACTGAGCCAACACTTCCAAAATTAGTGGGCCTTATTTTGAGGGTGGCCCTGGTCGCAACGTGTGCCCTGTGAAGACCGGCAGTTTGAGGAGCACCGGGCTGTAGCTCATGTTTACTTATCTGAGTTTCATTGCTTCAGCCAGTCCCATGACAAAGCCAGGTATTGTTTTGTGTAATAATACATTGCTTCTTTTCCTACTACCAGTGACAGCAATTTCTTTTTTTCCTGTGTCAGTCATGACTTGGACTAAAAGTGAGCATGTTCCTCAAGTTACAATGAGTGGTCAGAACTGATTAATTGCATTGGCACCTGGTTCATTTGATGAGACGTGAATTCATGTATTGTTTTTTTCTGAGGCTGAAATTGGTGTTTAGCATATTATTGACCAAATTTTCTCTGATGTGACTTGGGACGAATTAATGTCACCATTTCATTCAGGAGCTTCAAGGGCATGAATAAATAACAAGTTTTGCACAAGAAAACTAAGTAGGGCGTGAAACTTCATTGTGCTTGTGAGCAAGTAATTGTATGTTAGGTTTGGATATGATTGATTGCAGCATGTATCTGTGCTTGTCTTGAAAATCTCCACTGAGATCTTATTCTAGAACGTGTTTTTTCAGTAGAAAAAAAATGAGTAAGGGAATTTATTTTGAGGTGAATTAAGATTACAAGTTGGTTGAGTTGGTATATTACTGTTTTCACTCTGGAGATGACTATGATTTTCTTCAGTTGCGGAGGAAAAAGAAGTAATACTCTACTCCTCTCCCTACCCCAAACTCCCAAAGACCTAGATGTTGCATAGTGGTATTTTAAAAAGGGATGCAAACAGCCAGTTGTAAATGGAAAAATAATGTTTATCTGAATCAGATATCATGCTGGTTACTGTATCCTGCCTCCCACAGCTGACATAATGCTGGTGGGGTGTTTGTGTCTGCAGAGAGCTATGTTTCCAAGCACCGTGTGCCACTGTAGTATCCAGATGCTTCTTCAGCAGGCTTGTCTACCCTTAGGGTAAGAGGCTAAGCTGGCCTTGGCTGGACCCCACATGGCTGTTTGTCACAGCAAAGATTCCCCAAAGTCCCATGAACCATTGTGCAGAGTCACCCAAGAGAGTCTGCAGGCACCAGCCAGGAGCCAGAGCTAATAAGCCTGGCTGGGCATGAGCTGATGCCAAGGGAAGCTATTGCTGCACTTTCTTTGCTCCCCATCATTTCCCATTCCAGTTCAGCATTTAAGAAATTGACACTTGGGCTGGCTTTTCCTGGAGCAGATCCAAACAGGCAAGGTTTCCTGAAAAGTTTTCTATGCTTTCTGAGAGTGGGCAGGCTGCTTCCAGGGCTGGAGCTTGTCCTCTTAAGCATGGTATTAGGCACAAGATAATGAGCCCTGCTGGGCTCACTCTGGCTTGCACAAGTTAGTCTCTGCACATATAGTATGGTCCATCCCCATACAGAGATTAAAGGGAGGACTGCTTTGTTACAGTTCCCCTCCATAAAGAGAGGAGTTGAGAGAAGGCAGGTCCATGCTGAATGGAGGGATGGACAGCACTGCATTCAAGAGGCTTTCACCAGAGTGTCCAGTGTGGAGAGGAAACACATTTTAGTGGAGCCATTGGGTTCAAGAAAATCACAAATCCATTCATTTTGAAGCAGACTCCTTTCTGCTTTGTGAGCGTCCTTGCTTCTGGATGCTCAGTGAGAACCAGAGGCGGAGCAATCACATGACCCAGATCCAGCATGTCTGGTCCACTGCTGATAACAGCAAAGCCCAGCATTCAGGCTCAACCATACACAAACACAGCTTTTTGGCTACTTCAATATTAACAATAGCTATTTAAGACAGTAACTGATAGCTTGGCTTACAGTTCTTGTTCAAGAGCTGCTCTTCTGGGTTCACTCCTCAATGTTAGGAGCATTGACAGTATAGTGCTAATTACAGCCCTTTTATTAGTAATAATAATAAAAACCTGGGATGAATGTTTTAAAGTATGGCTATAAAAACCTTACTGGCAAGATTTTTGGCAATCCCTTATGGGTTGGCTTCAGTTTTTGGTTTCTTGCTGTTTTCCCTAAGGTCTAGATTTTCTTGGTAAGTTTCTGACACATGGCAAGCAACTCCCTGTAGACAAATTCAAAAAAAAAAAAAAAAAAAAAAAGAAAAAAAAAGGCCAGGTCATACAGTTTCAAAACACATCCTTGCCTGATAGCCTGATATGCTGTGGGTGTGAGTAAGCAATGCCATTGAGCTGAAGTACTAGACCCATTTATTTTGACTCAGTTTAGATCTGACCTGGGTGAAAGGCATGGGCAAAATTGTGAGATGCACTGGCTTGCTCTGAAATTAAAGAGATTTGGCGTCAGAGTTTGACTTTCCTTGAATCTAGTTGCAGTAGAGAAGCTCACGTGGCTCTAATTTAAATTAAAATGAAATCTAAAACAACAGCAAGAAGAATCCAAGGATGAGTCAGGCTACCAGGGCACTTTCCATCTCCCTGAAATTTTTCCTTTGGGACTGCCACACTCTTTAGCTGACAGCCCTGGCACTTCTTTAATGTGAAATCTTCCAATAAAATAATTAGAAAATGGGTCAAAACAGAACTCAAAGAAACCTAAGCAATTACAGAAAAATGTTCAACTTCTTGCAATCCTGACCTTGAATTCATCAAACCTATGAAGGCAGGTCAGGCAGGATAAGCGAGCCACATGAGACCAATTCAATATGCCTTTTGCCAGCACGCAGATTTACCAAAGTCACCAGAAATCCACCAGGAATGTTTTCCTTCATGGTGATGAGGAGGATCTTGAAATCCAGTGACTTCATTAGCACTGCTCTTTCCCTTCCCTTGACTTAGGGAAGTTTCACCTGTGTACAGGCTCACTCAGTTAATGAGATGTGACACTTGCCTTGCCGCTAATAAGAAGCAGAAATCAGAAGAAATGTATACACCTCTGAAATATTGCTGCAGGCCCCCTTTCTGTACATCTGGTACATATTTCTAATCTTTTGTTTTTCAGGGTGAGGTGCTGGAAATGTGGAAGTCATCAGCAGTTAGTTCTTTTCATAAAGGAGAAGATGCTGAAAATCTATGTAATTACAGACCCATTTCAATTTTATTCTCTGCAGTTAAATTATTTCCATGTCTTTTTTATAGTCAAAATGAACAAGTTTAGTTTACAAATATTTTACTACCATTAGAGTAACTTGATTTCCATTATCATCATTTTACAACTGTAGTATTATTAAAAGTGACAAATGACTCTGTAGTCAATTGTTCTACTGTGTGTTTGTGCGGTGGTTTATCTCTACTGCCAACCTTTGATCTAATGAGAGGCAGCAGATTGTATTTGGCCTTTTTGTTTTATTTGGCAGGCGACAGCTTTGCCTAAGTGACAGGAAACAATTCATTTTTCAAGTGAGGCAGCTGGAAATTTCTCTGTAATGAAAGATTTGGCATGGCAACGCTTGGGGATCCTGCAACAGTCATCAACAATGGCCTTACCTGTACATTTCTACATTTATGGTAGCCTTTAGCAACAACACAGAGATGCTACAACTTTTGCCTGTTTTCTCCTATAGGTCTGCCAAGGGCTGGCCTGAATGCCTGGGGATTTCTGCACTCCATTTTTATAGACTCCTGACTACACACAGCCTGTGACCAAGACTTTCACAGCAGTGCTGTCCAGCAAATGGACCACAGTGACGCCGGTGTTATGTACTCACCTACCTGGTTGCCACCTCTGTGGTGTTTTGGGCAGCTGACAATGCTGAATGTGTGAACCACTGCTCTCCCACACAGGGGTGATGGTGTGATTGGTGATGGTGGCTTTGCTTGCCAGCAGAACTCCCCACCGTCATGTGGGTGAAGACATAATCGATCCTAAGGTGCTCATCTTGCCCCAAGGTTGGCCACATCAGTGCAAGTCAGCCAGGAGTGTCCCTCCATAGAGATGAATGTCTCATCCCTATTTGTATCACAGAAGAGAAAGTGTGGATGCTGGAGCTTCTGGAGGCATCTCAGCTATATTATCATTACTCTGTTAATTGTACGGGGCTGACAATTATCTGGGTCCCTGTTGCAAACCCAGCAGGAACCTCCTGAGTCAGGGCTCAAGGGGGTGAAAAGAAACTCTAGTTTTCTTCATTTTAACCTTGATCGACACCGAGTTGTAGCTGGACTTGAGGCGGCTGAGTTTGTTTGTTTGTGAATGTTTCCCTCAGTCTGACAGCTTGCATGTGCTGGGGACAGCTGTTTTTTTTCCGCTTGAAGTCAGTGGGAGCGAGCCTGCCCCTGAAGTCACTCCCTGGAGGGTGACACAGCTTAGTTGTCTTCAGCAGGGACATCGCTGCATGAACTTGGCTCGCCTGAATTGGTGGGACTCGTTGCATGCTGTACCTGACACTTTTTTTTCTTGTGTAAGCAGAATAAGAACAAAGCCCAGGGATAACTGTTGTTGTATCAGTCAGTGTCAGGCAGTATTTAGGCTTTAAGATCATGAGGCCTATGTAGATCTGAAATACCAACAATCTTTTTTTGGGGGAGAAGTGGTAACTCTTTTGTATCAGTTGCTCCAAATAGCTGGAATTGATTACAAGCCTAGCTGAAGATTGTTTCCTGATATTGGACAATTTACAGTTCAAGTGCTTTCCTTATTTATTCCTGTAGACAGCGATGTTTACTCATTTTCCCCTCTTCCAAACATTAAGTAGAAAGGGTTGGAAACATTTTTATAGTGAAAACTGTAGGCATTAATTTTCTGAAAATGAACTTATTTGCAAAAATATTTGTTTCTCGTCTTTTAAATTTGCCTTTCTTTAGACTAAAGTCTTTGAAGTAGTCCCAGCTATCTGGCCACCATGTATCATTCATAAAATCATAGAAGGGTTTGGGTTGGAAGGGACCTTAAAGACCACGTAATTCAAACTCCCTGGGCAGGGACACCTCCCACCAGCCCAGGCTGCCCAAAGCCCCATCCAGCCTGGTCTTGAACTCCTCCAGGGATGGGGCATCCACAGCTTCTCTGGGCAGCCTGTGCCAGGGCCTCAGCACCTTTATAGGAAAAAAATAATCTTCCTCATTACCTAATCTAAATCTACCCTGTTTTAGTTTAAAGCTGTTACCCCTTGTCCTGTGTATGAATCAGGCTGGAGTCAGCCATGGCTATGGTGATGAACTTGCAGTGAGGACATTTGGAGATAATGTCAAAGCCATTGAACTTTTCCAATGTGTGTTTTTGGCCCTTGTTGAGCATTTGTGTGGGAGTTGCAGCCACTGCCAGGTTCGGGGTTGCTGGAAACTAAGGACAGATGCTTTACACAGAGAGGTGGTAAGCAAGGGGGTGGAGGTGGCTACTTTGTGCCTGTCTGGGAGCTGCAGGGGCAGTCCTGCCTCATGAGGGACATTGATGGCACCGAGTCAGGAGTGGTGCATCACCAGCCAGAGTTGCATCCTGTGGTACCCAAACACATAGATCAAGGACAGTCCAATGGCGGCAGCCAGGGTCAGCCAAGAGTCCAGACTGCCAGGCAAGTCCATGGTGAGGAGGCAGGCCTGAGGTCAGGCCAGGAGGGATGAGGGTGGTACACGGCCAGGCAGAGTCACAGCTGTGACATGGCTTAGGTGAGGAGCAGCAACAAGCGCCTGAGCTTAAATGAGATACATGAGCACTGGCAGGAGAAAAGCTCACATGTGAGGTATTGTGCTTTGAGCCAAGCAGGAGCTGTGTGTGGGTGTCCCTTTTTGACTGAGGATAACGGTTTGGGAGTTTGGGCCATTATATCATCATTGTATTATTATTATTGTACTACTTTCAGTGAAGTATTTTTTTTCTCCTATCTTCCTGAGAACCTCTTGTGAAGGAAATGCTTCATAACAAAGGTTAATTCCTTTGCCTCCTCCTGCCCTCTGCAAACCAAAAGCCATTTTAAAAATGTTTAGAATGGAAACGTGGCTGTTAATATTTACTACTTTGTTGGCATTTCTTTTTCATTTTTTTGATGTAAAGATTTTTCTAATTCAGCCTGTTATTATGGATGCTATTTTGCATCCATAATACCCTTTGCTATTATGGATGTATCCCCCCAGTGCTGTGTGCTGTGGCTGTATGGCTCTACAGCCACCTGCTGGGTCAGGGCTCCATTCCTCCCTCTGCATATTGCTGTAGCAATAGACAGTGCTGGATGAATAAGGGTTAAAATACTCGATGATAACTTGGGCAGCTTACCTGCTGGGAAAGTGATTTGTGAGTCTAACCATCTTGGTGCCATCCACTCTTGACCCTGTAAGCACTGCTCATGTCTGTGCTCCCACAGAGCCTGGTGGGTGTTATGACAATGATTGCACTTCTGCAAGAGCTTGGCTTTGGAGCTGGTTAATTGTATTGTGTTTAAGCATTGACATTTTGGCAGCTTTTTTTTTTTTTTTTTTTTTTTTTTTTTTTTTTTTTTTCTTCCTGCCACCAAACAATCATTCACAAATGTTTCCGTTATTCAGCCATCTGTAATGCATGCCTATCAAAGGAGGAGCAGTCCTAATAATAATTACTGTCAGCCACGTGCAGTGATGCAGTAACTTTGCAGCATTTACTCTTGGTGTAGTTCCAGTCAAATGGTATATTTCCAATGCCAGCTTGATGATCCTGTTGTACAGGGGAATGTTTTAGAGGAGAAGAGAAGCTTCTCATAATCCAGGCCTATGGTCTGATATGATTGCAGGGTGGCTGGGACTTTCAGTTCCACTTTAGTGTTTGCTGGACCTACTATATTTTTATTGTTGTTTTGTTTCAGGTTCCCTTCATGGGCTGGGGCGGTTTTTCCATTCAGGGGTGCAGGGTGGCCTCCCAGCCAGGGACAAAGCAAGATGCTGCCTCATTGCCTTGGCTGGCTGGGAGATCCCTTCCTTGGCTGGCATGCTGGCAAAAACGTGTTTCTAGTCCTTATGGCAGTGAATGGGAAGAGTCACTTCGTAACACAACACAGTGAGCTGATCCCCTCGATTTTAGGGAGTTGTTCCCATGTGCCTGGCAGCACTGAACCTGACAAAAACTTGTATTTAGGTGTAGTGATGTTCAAGCTTTATGTAAGGCTTTCCATTACCCTGAGCCTCGCAGCCCCCCTGAGGAGAGCTGTTACAGCTCAGGGAAGGAGACCTGCTCAGAAAAGATTAAGTGCCATTCTTTGTGCTCCAGAGGGGGCCTGGTCTGAGCTGGGATTAGCTCGTACAAAGTTCTGAGCCACTTGTCGCATACTTGGGCTTCCTGTGATGCATAATTAACGGTGTTTTTGGGGCAGCACCTGTGGACACCTGCGCTGTTGATACAGGCAGACACAAGGACCTGTGTGTGCTAAAATAATAGTGATCACAGCTCAAATGTTTGAATGCCAGAACATTACTACAATAACTTTTACTTAGGGTATTTTCTGGGTCTGGCATCATCTTTGTGTTTTTATTTGTTGATTTATGTACCTGATAAATAATCTCTGATTATATTTCAAATCACCCATTCTGTGGGTAACAAAATTCACCTGGTTTTGCATTTGTTTCCCTGAAACTCCTTGATAAAACTCCCTGACAGAGGGTGTCCTGGCTGCTGTGGAATGAACCTGAATAACTTTGACAGACCTTGAAATGCATCTGTATGGATCAGATTACCTCAGAAGTAAGAGAAAATTTATATTTATTGGAAGGTACTGGTCCTTTCTCAGTACTTCTGCTAGCGCTGAGAAAAATGTTAAGGGTAGCACTTTGGAAAGTGTATAATTAATATTGCAGGGACAGTCTCGGGGCTGAGAGATCACAAAACTGGCATGCTGTAACTTACAGTAAAATCCCACTTTGAGAAATCACCATTAAAAAATGTTCCTACTCAACAGATCTGCTGCTGCTGTGCAGGGCTGTATCTGCTGACTCCAGTCACAAAACAAGTTCTTTGCTTTTTATTCTCATCAGTCCTGCAGAGCCAACACATCCATAGGACTGGGGCCTGGCTCTGGGGGACCGGCAGCTGAACTGAATTGTACCTGCAGCTGCTCTGATGTGAACTCACCAAAGACAGAGGAGTCAAACCAGCAAGCAGGAGCTGAGAGCAGACCTGGGCTGCAGTGGGGATGGTTGGCTAAGGAGGAGAGATGAAAACCACCACCTAAAGTCTGAGCTTTCAGACTATGAGTAAACAAACAATCAAAAAAACCAAACAAGCAAAACAAAACAAAAACAAATACAACAACAACAAAAATCAGTTTTGGGATGGGGGGGGGGAGGGGGGGGGGGGGGGGCGGGGCCCCCCCCCCCCGGAGCCCCTCCTCCCCCCCCCTTATTTTTTTTTTCCTTCCAGGGCAAGACCTTTTGTGTCTTGAAGTCCAGTAGCTGCAAGTGTTTTTTTCCCTCTTGTGTAAATGTTCTGTGTGTGTTATATGTGGACAGAGTCCATGTTAAAAGATGTAGGTTCTGATGATTCCTTTCACTGAACAATTTAAGAAGTCTGCTCTTAGCATAACTGTTGATGTCTGCAATGCTTGTTTAAACTCCACTGTTCTTGTGCCATTTCCCGTTTTTGATGCTAAAGCATACATATGATTTCTTGCTTTTATTTCTCTAACGAGTATTTGTGAAATGTTGACATCAGCATTGTGGTTTTGGGTAATATTGTCAACCTGAGATGCTCAAAAATCATGACTCAGACCTGCCCAAACCTGCTGAGACTTGCTTAAAATCTGTTTGTTTTCCACATTGGTTTCTGAAATTTTGGGGCATACTTATCTCAGGTTTTTAAGCCTTCTTTCAGTAAAACAGTAAGTGTTTTTTGTTGTTGTTGTTTTTAATTGTCTCACCAGTAATCACCACTTTTAGCTTGAAGGTTCAAGCTAACAAACAGTAAAATTTCAAGGGCTGGCCATGGTGAAAGGAGACATCAGATGTTTAGGCTGGTGGGTGTGCTCAGGATGCAGGGACTCGGCTTAGCACTGGCGAGGCCCCAGGGTGGCAGCCCCTTGACTGTAGTCAGTAAAGTTGGCCTGCTGACTTCAGTAATCCAGTTAATTTGTGGAGTCTGGGGGTTTGCCTTCTGGTCAGCATTTATGGGCTGTGCATTAGTTAAATGAGTTTGTCTTCCTGGAGTGCGGCATCTCATGAGGCACGGCTTTTCTCAGTGTGGGGGATGGCAAGAGGGGTGGGCTGACCAGAAAGCAAAGCAGAGGCTTTCAGAGAATGGCAGCAAATATTTGAAACCCTTCTTCATGATTTTTTTTTTTCCTGTTGTTTTGTTTTGTTTGTTTCTTTTTTCCTTTTAACTTCCTCATTCACAAATCACCTTGGAAAGAATGGTACAAGACAGCAACATCAGGGTCCTTTCAAACTGAGCCAATAGTACTGCTGAAAGAGGAGGAGAATCCCTCTCCCACCACAGAGTAGTTCCTGTCTTCCACCTAGGGGTCCCCATGGACTTAATCTCCTCTTTCCTGGTCCTTTTGGGGAACATCCCTGACTAGAGAGGCTTCCCAGTAGAGAAGGGACAACATCCCAGTCAGCATAACAGTAGCCCAGGACTCAGGACACATCTCTGCCCTGACATCCCATGGTTCAGGATTTGTCCTTCAGTGCTGAAATTGTGTGACCCTCCTAAGAGGGTCAGGACAGAGAAACTTGTGCATGAGGGATTAGAAGACCATATTAGATTCCTGAATTCATAGATGCATATATAAGTGTGTGTGTTTATATATGTATAATTATATGTATATATTTTTTCTCAAGCGTATTGATTTTCCAAACCTCCCTGGTGAGTCTCTGCAGATGGCTGCAGGCAAGGCTGGACGTTCTCCTCCTGAGAGCAGCCTCTCTGCGTGCCCAGCTCTCCTGCCACCATTTCCAGGGCTGCCGTGGCAGCAGCCCCTCCTAAAGGCATTTGCTTTTGGAAGCTGGCTGATAAAAACGCGCACATGCTGAGCTCCGATGCAAAGTAATTCCTAGATATGATGAGCCTATTATATATGTGAATAGACCTTCAAGGGATGTGCGAATGAAACCTTTTTTGATCTCCTATCTCTTCAGAACACTTCCTGCCATTGCCTCTGTCTCTTCACTCAAATTCTATTTTTTCATTCACCTGCCACGTGCATGGCATATTTAAAAAAAAAAAAAAAAAAAGTAAAAAGAAAAAAGGTTGAGGACCAGTGTTCCAGAACGGATTAGCAATGGGGAGAGAGAAGAGGAAGAAGAAGGTGCTGTGAAAGGCACACGTATGAGTGTGAGGCAATGTGCAGGTCGCATAGTACCCAATTTTTCACGCGTCACTCCAGATGTTGGAGGCAAGTGCAAATGTAAGACTCTCAGTGCTGTCACAGAGGAAACATGGTCAAGCTACACTCCGAAAACAGAAGGCAAATTAAAATAAGAGATTCCCATATGTATTGCTTAGAAAATGAGCCAATACCAAACTTATGATTTCACAGGCCACCACCTGCTTCCACCTGTTATTTTTTTCCCTTTGTTTTTAATTCTTCCATGAAGGTGATGATAGTAAGAGTTGGAGTTCCTTCATAGCTCAGCAATAAAATGACATTGTAATCTTGCATATGTCTGCAGGCAGGAATAGAAATCCCCCCAAGAGAGGGTTTGGCAGGACCAACACCTCTGAGATGCCTCTGTGGGGCTCTTTTTCCCAAATTTACTCTGATTAGGTTGACACTTAGTCCTGCAACGTGTATAAGCTGCAAAGCTGTAGGGCTCCCATGTGTCCCAGCACAATTTGTGACACTGATATTCAGTAGATCTGGGTAAAATATAATTGCCCTTCAGGAGGATCTATTTTGATGGGCTGGAGGGAGAGGGGCTGACCCTGACTTGTACTGTTTTTATTGTAGAGAGCAAAAATTAAGATATGCACGAAACCCAGTCAATGCTAAGCAATTGCCATTAGCTCTCCTTGATATTTTGTTATGAATAAACTATTGTTTAATGTACTGTGGCAGTGATCCGCTTTGCAAAGTAAAGCTGGTAAACTTGATAGAAGTGAGGCAAAATTACAGAAAGCTTTATAAAAGCACTTCTGCTTTGGCACTCTACAGAGCAGTAGGCTGTGAGCAAGGGAACTAATGAAGCCTGGCTCCCTATGGATGTGCTTCTCACGGCTGACAGACTTTTAAATTGAATTTTATCCTAAACAGCAGCATGAGGTCACCCCTTTCGGACACCGGAGAGTCTACCCAGGAGAACACCGTGATGAGTGATGTTCAGACAGATGCCGTTTTGGGAGCATCTCACTGGGGCTGCAAAGTGGGTGCTTCGGTACATAGTAAGGCACATGCTGGAGCCGATTGCAGTTCTCTCTGTGGTGTGAAATGTGGGATCGAGGTCCCACTTCAGCCAGCCCCTCGGGAGACACCAGTTTTGGCTCTCCTCTATTTCCACAGCATATTAAGGAACTGAGTTACTCTGAGACTTTGACCCACATCAAGTTTGGTAGCCATTAACTGCTGGGATCCAAATTTTCCATAATGGGACACTGGCTTCATAAGCTAGAAGTTACCCAAAGCTAGGAGAGTTTCATTAATTTGTTGCTATTTTGTACTGCTTGGGTACCCCGTGATTCTGTCTTCTCTCCTCTGCAGCATCTATTACTACCCCTAGTCTTAAAGAAAGGGGTAGTAATAAAAGCCTCCAAGCTCTGCAGTGTGGTACTTAGCACTGAGGAACACCATGAGATGGTAACACTTGTGCCTCTTGTGGTGTGCCATGGCTCTTCCGTGCTGGAGCATGTGATGCTCAGTATGCCGGTGAGCTGTGATCTGCCAGAAGGTGTGCGATCAAAATTGTGCTAGGCTGGCACTGCTCAAGGAGACAATGCAGTCCCCTTGGGTCCCTGCAAAATTACTTGTTTTGGAAGCCTTTTCTGACCATTTGGATCTCTGCTCTGTCCCCAGCCATTAGATAGAAATAATGCCAAGCAGCATGGCTGCAAAGCACTTCAGCCCCAGAAGGGATCAAAGGATTTAGAGGAGGGAGTGGGAACCTTCACCCTGGACTTCCATGCTCTTTTCAGCTTAACTCTAAGTTATTTTTTGGCCATTTTTACATACTTTATTATTATCAGTAGTGTTCATTTTAATGTAGGGTGACCAGATGCCCCAGCATGACTCCAACAGTCTTTATTCTTAATTAAATGTCCTCTATGTGTCCCTTTATTCTTGCTGGTTTCTGAAGCCCCAGGAATTCAATACCGTTTTCGCTTTCCTGTTATTAGCAAATGTTGTTTCATATCTGGCTTTACAGTTTTATTATACAGTCAGCTGTAGAGCTTAAAATTGCATTATAAGGCTCCCTTGAATACTCTGGCTTTCAATATACACTCCCTTTTGTAGCACAATGTTTCTAAACCTTGTGCTATTACACAGTGATAATGCACAATTTTATATTTTACAATCATCAACTGTAAAAATAAGACAGTAAAAGTTTGTAATTTACAATGCTATAAATGACATCTGCAGATCTTATGGGTTTAAAGATGTATTGGTTCAGTTTCACATATATATCAGTCTGAGAAGGAATCTATTAGGTTCTGCATATACACAGCATATTGCTTCCATTTACACTCGATGCTGTCATGTCTTTGAGGGAGAACATAAAAAAGAAAGAGGGGAAAAATAGGAGTATGGACTCTGTTAACTACAGCAGATGTTTTCTAAATATGCCAAGTCATAGGGGCTCAATAGACATGAAATGGCAGTAGAAACAGGCCAAAATCTTGCAAGCACATATGGATGTGCTTTAAATTTATGCATCTGAGTAGTAGTGTTGATTTTAATGGAAGTGTTCATGGATGTCATGCTAAGAATGTGCATGAGGGTTTGCAGGACTGGATGATAAAGAATGGTTTACATTAGGTGCAGAAATTAATTGCATATATAGGTGGGCTACCATGAGCTGCTCTCTGAACTGCTTGCATGACCAGTTAGGCAGTCTTGCAAATCGAGTGTATGACCGGAGAAGCAGGTTATCCTAAAAAACTCACTTTTAACCAGGCAGGGTAGGCAGTGAGGAGAAGGGAAAAACACAGCAGTGTAGCTGCAGATGCATGTGGTTGATCCATCTTCTAGGCTCAGCTGTGCTGTTGGAGAAGGTTATTGCTCCCACACACTTAGCCCGGATCACCAGTTTAAATGGATTGTGTCTAGCCAGCTGGTGCAGCTGCAGAGAATGGGGAGGTCCTGCGCTGTGCTGCCACTGGGGGTAAGCTGCTTGTCCGAGGGGAGTCTGAGGAGGTTGGGCTTGGGTGGAGGATGAGCTGCGGACAGCATAAAAGCAGGTGAGAAAATGTAGTGTCTATTCAGTGAATAAGGTCACCATAAGGCAGCTACTTGGCTATAGCCTGCAAGGGATGACATGGTCTTCGTCCCACAGAGATGGATTTTCTGACAATGAAGGAAAGAACTGAGGGTGACGAAGATGGTGAAGGGCCTGGAGGGGATGACGTATGAAGAGCGGCTGAGGTCACTGGGCCTGTTCAGCCTAGAGAAGAGGAGGCTGAGGGGGGACCTCATCACGGTCTACAACTTCCTCGCGAGGGGGAGTGGAGAGGCGGGTGACCTATTCTCCATAAACACCAGTGATAGGACCTGTGGGAACGGGGTGAAGCTGAGGCAGGGGAAGTTCAGACTAGATATCAGGAGGAGATTTTTTACTGAGAGGGTGGTTGCGCACTGGAACAGGCTCCCCAGTGAAGTAGTCACTTCACCAAGCCTGTATGAATTTAATAAATGTTTGGACTGTGCACTAAGTCACCTGGTCTAAACTTTTGGGTAGACCTGTGCGGTGCAAGGAGTTGGACTTGATGATCCTTATGAGTCCCTTCCGACTCGAAATATTCTGTGATTCTATGATCCTGTGGTGTAGCTACCACAGTGACTGTCTGCTGAGTCCTGAGCAACAAAGCAGTTCTAAACCCTTCATAGATAATAGTATGCATAAATGTAATTATATTTCCAAATTCAAGAATATTATTTGAAGATGATTTCTTTAATATTTCTTTAATCATGCCAGCAATATATATATATATATATATATAAATAAACTAAAAACTATTATACATGAGACATTTGACTGTTGTGGGTGAAAAAAATCAACCTTATCTTGTGTTAAGATTGACATTATTGTAGATGAATTGTAACTGAAAGAAAAGAAAAACCAACAATAAACTTGTTTTAAACTAGAGATAGGTTTCAGAAAGGTGAATCTTAGTATAAAGCAGCAAAAGAAAAATAAAGTTGTGTTGGTTGGAGAAAGTTTAGGGAGCTGGGCAGGAAAGTCTTGGGTTGTAAAATCAGTGAAGAACTGTGATTTCACTCATATTGTTTTGCAGTCAGTCCTAAGTACACATTTTCAGCCTGAAAAAGGTCTGACATCTGATCAGCAAAGGTTGGGGAGTATTATTGATTTTCAAACGTTCTTGGAAGAAATACCTTTTTCCAAATACGTTAAGTAATTCAAATAAGAATATTCTGGACAGAGCAACTGTGTATTAATTTGATTAAAAAGGCATCAATTTCTCATTATTCCGGTTTTGGAAATCACCATATTTCCACTAGCAAGTATCTCTGTATAGCAGGATAGTGTAATTGATTGGGCACATGTTCATCTAAGCCAGAGTAGTCATTTCAAATCTATTTATTGGCCTGTAAAGCAAATGCATCATAACATATATTTTTTCTTCTCTCCTGTGCTCTCCGAGGATGTGGGACACAGTGCTGCTCAAACAATAGACCCATTCATTTAACTGAGTATGTTTTAGCAACTAAATGTATGGCATCATTATCATTAGCTTCAGTTCCATCAACAGGGTGTCATTATCACATTTAACTTAATTAGTATGGAAGGTCTCTTAAAAGAATGCTTCATAGAGAGGGATATTGTAAATGCATTCTTGACTTCTAATAAATAAACCAATAGGCTAATGCACATTGAAGAATTTATAAAATAGCTCCTGGAGTGGAAGGCAGGCAAAGTAACATGTGCATTCATGCTTATGGCAAGAAGCTAGCAGGAGAATGGCACAAAAAACTCACCTAACAGCTGCTTATCATGAATGTATTATGGCATGATATTATCTTTTCAGGTGTGCTCGGGAAGAGATGTATAGCTTCAGGGGGATGGGCAGGCTAGGCGGCTGTGTGTGCAGCCATGAAATTTGGGCACCTTTGCTCATGAGAGCACCTGTCCTTTTTCACTTCTCAGCATGCAAAGGCAGTAGCTGTTCCTGAATTGCTGCAGCGCATGCAAAGGAGTTGCTTGCACTGTTTACTCTTATTGGGTTTTTGTAATCTAAATGTCTCATCTACAGCAATGGATAACATAAAAGGATCTCTTTCCACATATTGGACTCCCTGGTCGATCAATACACCCTCCTCCCTCCCTCGCTCCACTCCTGAGATCATTTTGTAGAGCTCCGTGAGGAGTTACTGCTGCGCAGCACGCACATCTGCTTGTGACATACTTTGGATGTTTTTTTCCATTGCAAGTATACACAGATGAGCTGTCTAATGAGCAATTAAAAAGATAGCCGAAGACTAGAAGTTAATTGTTTCTCTTTCCCAGCTGAACAGACATGCATCCCCTTTCACCCAATATCCTCCTTTCTTACTCGGAGACAATAGGAGAGCTTTTGAATTTTGACTTGCGTTTTTCAAAATGCTGCATTTGAATGCCAGACTCATCCACTCTGGAACTGCAAGTTAGAGACAATCATAAGGCTCAAAACAAATGGAGCAGCTCCTTTTTTTTTTAGCTTGCTTTTCACAGGAGATGAAAGTAGTATGGTCACGCTCTGGGTGAGCAGGAATTTGTGTGGCTGTTTGTCCCTTCCTCCATAATAAGCTATTGATCAGCTTTCACAGACATGTTGGGGTATTTAACTTCCTGCAACTTGCAAGGGAATAAGGAGATGGAAAAGCTCCTTCTGAGCTCAACCCTAATTAGACTCTGGAGAGTGTATGGACCAGGGGAAGAAACAGGGAGAAAGAGTGCAAATGTCACAAGGGTGGGAAAAACTTCAACTGGAGCTTGTATGATAATGAATCTGTAAGAAACCAATTTATTTATTTATTTATTATTTTTGCAACTAACTGAACTGCCTTCTGTTTTTTGGGTCATTACAATGCACCTGAGTACCAGTTTTCCATCTCTTCCTTATAGCACTATGGACTAGAATTCTCTTTTTTTTTTTTTTTTTTTAATTTGTCAGAGACCAGCTTTTGTTTCTTAATCATGCAAAGAAAGCAAACAAGAGACCCATGATGAAAATGTGAGTTGACATCTATGATAGTGAGCAGTAGTGAAATGACAAAGTTCCCTGAAGGCCTCCTCAGCTATGGGTCCCTCTCAAATTTGTCATTCCCTTATATTGTTGAGTATCAGCAGTGAAACATCTCCTAAACGGGTCTTGAAATCACTTCAAAAGAATAAAAAGACTGCAGGCTGCCTTTCTTCCAGCAGAAGAAGCTTTGTAGTGTGTGTTTGTGGTGCTCAAGTTAAGTCTGGCAGGACATCTGCTATGGACCCTTGCTGCTGATGGCTTTGTGTGATGGGATTCAGGCCTTTGAGCTGGCTTTGGGTGTGTATCTGGGCACCTGCGTGACCGGTGCAGACAGACCAACTGCAGATGCACCTTGAGAGGGGGGTCAGCAGTTCCAGGAATGACAACTCAGCCTATTAGTTAGGATATGCTAAAGGTTTTCTGAAAGAGGTGAGCTCAAAGACAACTGGAGCTGGAGGAGAGGTAATTAAAATGAATCTGGATCCATTAAAGATTATTATTATTATTAGTTTTAAGTGCATTTCACATCTTCCAGATGGTGGAATATAACTTGTCAGCTTTCAGAGCAGCGGGAGGTCCAGGATTCACCGGATTTAACAGCAAAACTATAAGCAAGCATTGGACACAGTTCATGTCTGATTGAGTATAATGGACAATATGTTAGAACACTTCTGCTTGAGATTGCAAGAAGCTGGGAGAAAAATTGAGTACATTAGGTCAAACCATTGCTAGAATAAAAGTCCATCAAGAAGTAGAAGAAACATCACAAACACTTGAAACTAATTACATTAAACTTTTAAGACATCAGAAAATGTATCAGAAGATGCTGAAGTTTTTCTTTAGCATTTTGATCAGGAGTTACAAGAAGGAATGTTTTTACTTCATCATCCTCATAGCTGGCTAAACTTGCAGGTACCAAGATGATTTTTTTTTTTTTTTTTTTTTTTTTTTAATGTTAAGTTGTATCTTACAGATCCCATAGTCACAGAAAGCAAATTGTCAAAGTAGGTATTGAACAAAAGTATAGTTCCATGGGTAAACAGACTTGAACATTTGGCATAGAGCAAATAGGTACACTGGAAGTATTTGATGTAGTAAACCATTGATGAAGCACAGGTGGACAATAGAAGGACAAATATCAGGGGAACTGCAACAGTTATTGGAAGAGTCTGAGGTTAAACTACCTTCATATCAGTGCTTCTGTGAGACCAGTATGGATTTATTGTATTGAGACTGATCCTGAATTTGTAATCCTGAATTATTTTCTCAAAGCTCTTACGTCCACAGAAATCAGGGGAATGTAGCTTAAGCAAACCTGAAAAAAAAGAAGGCGCGTGCTGTTACTCATGTGAAAATTAACAAATTTATTTTGAATACAACATGAGCAAGTCAGTTTTTTTTTTCCTGCTTTAAGAACCAGAATCAGCCTGGGTGTTTTAGCTCTCAGTCACTCTGCAAACATACCACTGGCTGGATGGCAACTCTGTGCACATGCTGGAATGTGTGTGTCTATGATGTAAAGTGAGATTAAACAGCAATGGTGGGCCTTGCCAGGAGGTGTTTGATCTAAAAGTGCTCCCTGATGCAAAGTGTCCATTTCTTGTCTTTTTACATAATTGTCTATTCATACAAATGTGAACCTTGTAAATGAGCATAAACATTTTTCAACTCGCTGCCATTGTATCTATGACACGTTGTGAGATATTTCGCTAGGCTCAGAATAGCAAAATAACTGCAGAGAGGTGCAAGTGTTTAATGCTGATTTTTCTCTATTCTTACAAAAGCTAAAGGTTCCTCTAGCTTTTCTTGCTAGTCCAGTAAGTATGTCTTGCTAGGTGAGCTGGATCAGACTGGCATGCATTTGGACCAGACTGTATTAAAGCAAATTTTCTCTTCTTGTTACTTGAAGTCACTCATTCACAGCTTGGTACTGAGCTGCATGCTGTTCTGGATGCATATTATTGGGGTTATCTGCCCCTCAGCCCTCTGAGTAAGGAGGGAAGAGTTTTAGATTTACAATTCAGCATTAGATTTACAATTTTACAATATCAGAAATCAAGTTAAAGAGGGAGTAAAGGATTAGCCCAGAGTCACACCTAAACCAACCAGCCAAAAATCCCACAAAAACAAATCAACAAACAAAAAGCCTTATCTGAAGAAGGAATTAGCAGCATTTTTTCCTGTCTACCATGCATGGTTCTATGCATCCTCTCTCTCTCCTTTTCACTGGCAAAGGAGAAAATTCTCTTGTCTCCACAGACTAATCAGAAGGGTTCCTCAAATGCGTTTACACTGAAATGGGTGGTTGTTGCAGTGATTACTTTTACAGGAACAGCAAGTGCTGCATCAACTAAAATTATGCAAACTGTGTGTGACATCTAGAGCTTCATTTCCAGTGAGCTAACAAAATATCTAAGTTAGATCCACCGTACATCCATTTTACAAATGTACAAAATTTGAAGACGTACCAAACCATGTAATAATAAATCAGGGCCTTGCACATGTTGGCCTGTGTGGCTTAAAATATCTCTCATAGAATCATAGAACGGCTTGGGTTGGAAGGCCTTTAAAGATCACCTAGTTCCAACTCCCCTGCATGGGCAGGGATGCCACCCACTAGATTAGGTTACCCAGGGCCTCATCCAAAATAGTATTGAACAACTCTGAGGATGGGCTGTCTGAGCAATTTCAATAACTAATTCTATCAAGGAGATATTCAGGCCTGAAGGGAGAATGTATTAGCAAATTGATTCATTATGATGAAGTAATCTTCCTTGTGCAAACAAAAAGTAAAACGAGCATGATGTTTTTACTTACACGTAATATATTTGGATTTATAGAATGCATGCAGATTATGGAGAAAAATGTACATGGTGCAAAGTGGCTGGTCACCCAGCACTGCTGAGAGGCTCGTTCTCCCAAGCAGGACCACATGGTAGGCTCCTCTGTATGCCTTCTGACCCAAAAACCTGCCCCAAAGCTGAAAGTTTTGTCAAAGAAAGCTCCAAACTGAGCTCTTCTAGTAAGACCCACCCCCCACAAGCATCTTCCAGGTTCTCACATGTGATGGAGAGCTCTGGTACAAAGGAGAACTCACAAGCAAATGGCTGAGAGCTTTATAGAGCAGCAGTGGCTACATCCCGAGATGACTCCTGAGTTGAATAGAGAGTTAATGAAGCTTTTGGAGGAGCAATGTAGTGTGCTCTCTGCAGCTCCTGCGCACCAGGAGGGAAGTGTGTGCCGCACCTGCCTGAGCCCTGGAGCTGGATTTAAGCTTTGCTGTATGTGTGCTGTACAACAGCACAATGCCTGATGGCAATTGTATGAATAGTTAGTTACTCCTACCAGTGTGGCAAACTCATGTTAAATGTAAAAAGAGCTCCTCTGGCCTGAAATCTTAATGTTATACCGAAGAAATGAAATGATACAAGTAGGCAAGGTATGGCCTCAGTATGATGTTTCTTTTCTGCAACTTCCCTTTGCTCCTATTGCAAAACCTTGGTGAAACATCACTGTTTTTATACAGTGGGAAAGATTCTCCTTTATCTAGGAAACTTTTGCATGTAGTTTGTGCTTGTTTCTTTTAGGGAGGAAAAAACATTCCCTGCTGGGAAAGAATAATACTGGCGACTGCAAAAACATATGGACACATCATATGGCTATATTTGTTATTAATTTTTATGGAGTGACAAAGCAGTGACTTCACTAAATTGTTTTAGAGGTATGAGAAATCTTTGTGCAACAAAAGTTAGGATTAGCTGCTCAGGTCAGCTAAAGAATTTAGGAGTAAATATTTTTTTAAGCAGTCACTTGTATGATCCTACTATAGATTAATTTTGTTTCTAGATACAAAATTCCTTGGAGCAAGTGGTTACAGTGACATATCATAGATCAAGAACTACATTTTTAGGCCTATCTATGAAGCATGGTACTGTCCCATGAAATGCTATTGGAGTCTATGGTTTTGCATATGGAGGTAGGAGTGTGGAAAAATGCATCATATAGTGGAATATTTGGAACATTTGTGCAAGTCCTGAATCAAAGGTGAAATATTCATGTCTTTCAGTTTGTCTTTGAGCTTTCTTCTATTCAAAACTGTTTGCCGCTGGATTACTCCAAGGCAATGAGCAAGGACTCTTACTTGTCTGACCCAAGCTCAAATTTGTAACTTTACTGGAAAATAATCATTGCAGTTGTTAGCTGCAATGGCTAGGCCGTAGGTTACAGGGTATAACACTGAATGTTGCTACCATGCCTTAAATCAGAAATGACTGGGTGGGATTTGTCACCGCCTCGGTGGAGGCAACAGACTTTGAAAAAGGTGTAGTGCTGGGATTGTGGAGCCAGGGGTGAGCACTGGCCTCTGTTGCAGGCAAGGACCACTTGGCTCACCTCTGTAGGACTCTCTGGTGACCAACGAGGAAACCAAGGCACCATCGCTGCCACAGCCTTTTTTAGCCCTTGTGTTGCTGGGCCTTGTTGTTGTGAGTCAAAGACTTGGGCCAAGGGCTGCAGCTTTGTGTTTTCCCTCCTCCTTTCCCCTTCCTCCTGTCAGCTGATTTGTTTCCTAAAACCAGGCAGATTCAGGCCTCTGCCTCTTCTTGGGCAATTTATTTCCCAGAAGAGAGGGGAGAGGCTCTGGTGTTTCAGGTAGCTGCTCTTTAGCACGTCTCGTACCTGTACAAGAGTGAGATGATGGCTTCCCATTGTGCAGTGAGCCCTTGGTTCCTGGCTCCACAAGACCCTCATTTGACATGGGCTGTCTTTTTAGAAACCTGTTTCTTTTTCCTTTGTAGTTGTAGCTAAAGAGAAGAGGATGGCAATTCAGTGCTTACAGTTGTCACTGCTCCTGTGATGTCCTTGAATGTGATGTCCTACACCAGAGAGACTGGAGACCCAACTGACTTTGTTAGCGTAAGGTACAGGTGGTCTCTGCCCCTTTTGGAGCTAGCAACAACCTACCGTGGTGCTGATCAATATCTTCTGTTCATGTGATGATGGTAGGCCTTGGATTTTTAATTTATTATTTATTTATTTATTTTCTGTTGAGGATATTTGCTGTAGGATGTAGTTGGACAAAATACATGTCCTTCTTGGAAGGACAGCTCTCATCTCACCACAGGTTTTACTCGCCTTTTCAGAAACTAGCGGGAGTCCTTGTAGGAAAAAGCGAGGGTATATGGTGAGCAAGCCTGTGGCCCACAAAGGATCTATGATCTTGAGTTGAGCAGGAGCAAAACCTAACAACAAGGTGCTGTTGTACTTGATACAATAACACTCTCTAACTGAAAATATTCACTAGCAGGCTGGTCCAGCAGAAAAATACTAACCCAAACAGGTCACTGTGCTTTCTGACTGAAATATTACACTCACCTCCTCTACAAATACCTCTATTCCTATAGCACCCCAAGGAAAGTTAAGGGAACCTGTAAAGAGAAGAGAGCAATCAAAGCACCCATTCTGTATTGTAAGGAGGGCAAAAAGATCCCGTAGTGCTGTCTCTGCTCTTACATGCCTGATAGTAGCTTTTCTGTTTTGTGTGACTTTGTCCTCTTTCTGTCAGGATATCAGTCCTCACCCCATGCCATTTCTCTGCTTTATTGCGGAGCACAAAGTGATGTGTCTGCTTTTGGTTTTTGTATCAACAGCACTCCTGCTGTAAACCTAAGCACTGAACTAGCAGTATTTAATTGACTGGTGCTGGATTTTCATGGCAGACTGCCTGGGGCACACCAGCTCTGCTCCTGATGGCAGCCTTTTGTGCCATTGATTTTAAGTGTAGGATGGTGGCACAGCATGCGTGATATTGGAACAGCATCGACAGAGTTAATTTACACACCAGTTGGTCTTGATCTCTTGCAACTGAAGAGCAGAATCATCATGAGGCCGTGGATGAGTATGGGGAGGGGGGCTATCTAAAATACTTTTTGTTGGAGGGTTTTAAAAAGTATTTGAACCGGTAGTATGTCAGAAGACTTTCCAATAAACACATGGGCTTCACTTTCCAATTAGGAAGCTGTAGACTGATAAAATCACTTGACACAGAAAATTTTAGTACGAAAAGTGAAGGTTTCCTCTTGTTTCTGCTTACACAGAACTGGAATATCTCCTGTGGCTGTGCTGGTTTTACCCTTATGTTACTGTGCAGATTGAAAACCTGTATAAAAGGAGCTTGACTTT
The DNA here is from genome assembly GCF_011077185.1 of Oxyura jamaicensis. NCBI lineage: Eukaryota > Metazoa > Chordata > Aves > Anseriformes > Anatidae > Oxyura > Oxyura jamaicensis. Next base: position 88,959,967 of record NC_048893.1, read on the forward strand.
AGGGAAGAAATAGAAGAATGGGGCAAAAAATGCTGCTTTGGAGTATTGGGAGGGGTATGAAGTGACAGAACCAACATCTATGGATGTTCCTAAGCTAATTATGATCTTGTAACAATGCACTGTGGAACCTGGGACTTATTTGTGCCAGGATTTATGTGCCAAATGATCAGCCTGTAGCAGTTAAGAAGTGGCTTAGCTGATCCTGCTCTAACAGTGCCTTAGGCTTTATGCTTGTTGCACTGGGTGGTCTGAAGTCTCTTCTGTGATTTTCATGCCACCTTCCCTGCTCTGCCTTGTGTTGGGGAGCAGCTGAGGACCCCCATGAGTTTCCTGCTGGTTAATGTGTGCAGCTTCACATCTCTGCCCAAAACCTTGACCAAAGACGTCTTCTTTCACGCTTTGAGTAGGTTGTATTTGCATCCCCATGGTAATCTCATGGGACTGGTTAAAATGCAGGCCTGGTACATTTTGAGAGAAGTAAATCAAGGAAAAGAAGATAAATAAAGAAAATAGTCACCCTGAGACAAATGTGTTATGATGGCCAAGATTAACTTACATAAAGGGACTGACTAAGGTAATAGAAGCAGGAGCCAAGCAAGGTGTTCTTAATGTGGTGCAGAAACACATTAATCAGACTAAAATGCTGTTTGTGTAATTTTCAGTGCTCTACACAGAACATGAGGTTTGTAAATCTATCCTATATGTATAGAAATTTTGTGGGTTGGTATAAGCAGAAAACACAGCATCAAATAAAAGAAAGCAACTGCCAGTAAAATCAGTGATTGAGAAGCATTGAAATAAACACCCCAAAACTACTAGAAATGACAGTTTTGAAATGCTTGCACACTGGGCCTCTTTTTGAGGTACCCATTTACAAAATAAAATGTTTCCTTTTCAAAGCTTTATAGCTGATCAGCTTAGATAAGTATGGATTGAAAGTTATTGTCTGTTTCTAAAGCTAGCTTCTTATTAGCTATGGAAGACCCCAAGTTAGAGGATAATTAAACGAAAGGACCATTTCAAGGAATTATCTGGATAATTAGTTGTGATAAATATGATTTTGCTTTAGAGCACTGAACAAATAGAAGTCACTGAGTTGAGACAGAAAATCATATGGGATGCCTTTCATGTGAACATATTTATTATCTGTTTTAATTAGCAAACTAAGTCACAAATGCATAATGTAGAAGTACTTGTCTGGGCTTTCTTTTTGTTAAATGGCTTAATTTCTGGAAGTTCATTATGCTGCACCTCATATCTACATCTTTTTATGGCTACATCAGTGGCAGTGTTTTACAGAAGGACAACAAAGTGTGAATTATGGAGAGATATTAACATTTTGAACTGAGTAGGATTTATATATATATTGTCTGTTGAGTTCTGGATTTCAAAGGTTTTGTGTGCATTTGACCTTATTCTGATGGCTGGAGCCCTTAGACTGTTATAGTACACAAAGGCTACTACAAACAACACTAATTCTGTGATTGAAACTCACCAAAGCAAGGAAAGTCTGAATGAGGTTGAAATGCTTTACTTAAATTACTCTCTTACTCCAGTTCCTGGATGCATGTTCAGAATGTGAGCACACAAACTGTACTGTGACACCAAAAGGTTTCACAGCAGGAAATGCTGAACACCTCTGTAGAGCAAGAAATAACCACAGAAGCTGATCAATGTTGGTCTTTCTTACTGGAATGTTGTAAATTTTGCATTTCCTTCATATCTCACCTTTTAGTTTTAGGAATCACAAAGCAAAGGAAAAAAACATCTATCTTGCAGTAAAATATCCACAACCCATAACATCCCATTTGCACCTGGAAATCAGTCGTGAAACTTGTTCTTTTTGGTTGCATTCTGGTACATCAAGTACATCTGGTACATTTGGTACATCAAACTTGTCTGCTTTGCTGTTGTTGGAAAAGATTTTTGGAGGTTTTGAAGAGCTTGTTTGATTGGATCAAGATTACATGGGAAATCAGGATCCAAGAGAAGATCAGAGCTGAGGAATTTTTTAGAAATGGTGATTTTGAACACGTACTTAATATCAGCCACAAGCATTAGGCATAAGTTTTAGTACTGAGGCACAAGTGAAGTTTGAAGTACAGTAAACAATTAAACACTGTTTTTTAGACAGGTCTCCCAGTACTGAGTATCTTAAAATAAAATAACAACAACAACAACAAAATTCCTAATTTGTTATCTTCAAAATAGAGATATTATCCCTCCCAGAACTTTTAAATGCAGACCTGTCATGGTGTTAACAATTCTGGTTTATATACCAAAGGTATCTCCCTCCTGACTAGTAGGGGCATCGGTTGTTGACTCCATTTGATTCTTTCTATTATAGGCATTCTCAGATCTCCAGATTCTTGCTTCAGTCCATTAAATAAAAGGTTTCCTTTCTTTGTGCATGCAGTGGCTGTAACACACTGGAGAATGGTTGTTTGATGGCTTAATTTATTTTTTTATGATAGTATTTAAATGTAACAACATGTTGTTGACAAGTACTATAACATTAAAGCTCCCTTAAATCCAGGGTCCAACCACTGGTCTGTTGAGATTTATTTTTGTCATGTCAGTGGCAATTTAAAAAAAAACAAAAAGCTAAATATTACAATTTTCAGTATTGTGGATTTAAGTTTAATTGTAAGCCTTGAATTCAGATGAGGCTTTCTGATACTTTGATATCTTCTAGCAGGTTAGAAGGAGATTTCAGACATCTCAGCTAATTTCAGTGGAAAGCTGTATGATGTATGCTGACTTCTGCCTGAAACCAAGCAAAATGTGGCTGAACATCATCAGTTCACCTCAGTATGGAGGGCCCACCCAACACTGTGAAAGACCTTACAGTAGTTGTCACCCCTAGGCAGGAAGCCAGAAGTAAGCTTTTGCGGCACTTAAGTCTTACTTAGGCTGTATTTTGAGAACCAAAGTGATTCATTGATCATATGCCATCCTTCTGCCCAGGAGGAAATTTTATGTTTTAACACAGGACTTGACCAGAATTCTTGTAATTCCTGGAGCCTTGTACAGATCTGCTGTGCAGAGATGATGTCTATTGTGAATTTTTGGGTTTGCTGGAGTCATATCTTGAAGTGAAACTTAATTTCACAGCATTTCTCACAGTCATAATACCTGTGTCACTCCTAGGGAAACGGAATTTATTCTTTGGTAAGGAAAACTGTCAAAATCTCCATAATTTCAAAAAATATATACAGCACTTTTTTTACACAGCCACAAAATTATTTTTACTATTTTTCATATATTTGTGTACTTTCAGAAATAAATTGTTCTCCGTTTGTTAAACAGAGATGGTGTTTGGAGAATGGCAGCTTGAGATCCAATATTTTGATGATGCAGTGTTTTCCCGTTGGGTAAATTACCTTCCTGTTCCCACTTCCCTGTTTCTAACATAATAAAGGACTTATAGCTGTTCTCCTTAGCAAAGTGATGTGAGATAGCACTTTTGAGTAGATAATGTGTGTCAGGTCTTGGTATATTCTAACTAATATATGATTTTTGTCAAAAAGATCATTTGACAGATAATAAACTATCAGTTTTTACAAATGTATTGTTCTCCATTGATGTATTACTTATCAATCATTTGACTGTAATTTTAATGGAATATTTCATCAAACTTCATAAATTCTATTACTCAAATAAAAATACTTTATAAAAAGAGACTTTAGTAGATGAAATGTTTATAGCATTTTATATATAGAGGGATTTTTTGTAAGATTTCATTATAAACAATGCATTTTATGTAGTAGCTTTATAAAAAAAATGGTCCAAAACACACCTTAAGATACAGAAAATGTGGTTTGATAAGTTATTGCTGTGTTGGACTACATGTGCAGTGTCAACATTGTGTGTGCCGGTACAGATTTCTTGGAATGTTTATAGTACAGGGGTCTTGATAGTTCTTAGAGGAAAGTTCCCTGTTAGAGTTTTCTCCTACAGGTCTTATCACAGCAGAGTCCTGGAGGCCCCCTCAATATGGTTATTAGTACTACACAATATGTGTATGTTAAAAGACACTCTTCTGTGATGAGCACATCTGATTTATACATGCATGTTCAACCTATTCTGGAGAGATCTCTCTAGTTCTTAGGAGATACAGGATTGAAAGGATCTCTGCTATTGAATTAAATCCCCCTGCAGTCCCAGGTAGCCCCCTTACATGTTACCTCTGCAAACCAATAAAACCTCCCAGTAAGACAGATAGATTTCCTGCTCCTTAGTGCTTCTCCAGAATTTCATTCCTCTCATGGTTAGAAATTATGCTGCCAGTCTAACCTTATTTATGTCCAGTTTCTACCTGTTTGTTCTCATGCCAGTGCTGGCCTATAGCTTAAATAAAGCTTCTTCCCTGGTGTTTACCTCTTTGATATGTTTATAGAGAACAATTATATCCTCTCTCAGCCTTCATTTGTAAAACAGTTGCTCTTCTTTTCAGATAAGCTTTCTATTTCCCTGATCATCCTAGAATCCATTTTGTGCACCTGTTCAGTTTAAATAGCACAAATTCATCTTTTTTTTTTTTTTTTTTTTTTTTTTTTCCCTAGAACATGGATCACTGGGATTGCCTGGTGGGGCTGCAAAGGACATTTCAGGAGTGCCCGATACCATGTTTTTAGTGGTTCTCTGTGCTTTCTGCAATTACCATTGATTACTATCACTTGTGGTCAGATATTTCACTTCTCCTCCTCCTCCTCAAACTGATGCCCTCCCATCTTCGGCCTGCATTTCTCAAACACTAACTACTACTTCCTTGTACTGCAGTATTTCATCCTTTCTCTTCTACGTAATTCCTTGCTATTATCTGTGCTTTTTGTATTACAATGCTCATAAGGTTATTACTTAACTGCCTTCATACTTTTTTTCTTTAGTTTAGTTTTTTTTTCTTTATTTTTTTTTTCTTTAGTTTAGTTTTTTCTTTCTTTTGTTACTCCACTAACAAAAATATTACTGAATAAGACTGGCTGCAAAATCGGTCTTGGAGAATACCCATATTTACCTCCTGTAAGTCCCATGCTAAGTAGCCAGTACTAATTCTTGTTGTGCTCCTGTAGTGCTATAAAACATGTTCTTCTAAAGCCCAAATATACTGTAGTGAAAGTAAGTTCTTAGGTTAGTCCAAGCCATTCAGATTAATCTATTTTGAATTTTATTTCTCTGTTTTCCCTTACTTCTGTATCTATGATTATTGCTTCTTTCAAAATTGATTCAGCTATGTCACTGGATTTTATTATTTTTTACTCTTCCTTAAGTGCACTTAGTGCACTACTTTAGTGCACTACTGCTATCACAGTATATTTCATGACATTTCTCTTAGAGTTTTTGGATAGATGTGATTTGGACCTATCAGTTGTGTGAATTAAGGTCTTTCTACTTCATCTTCTACCTCACTTCAGCCTCTGTTTTATAGTTACCCCTTTTTTGTGCCTATATTCTACAACATCTGAGTATTGTGTCCTGTTGTCTATAGTGAAAATATGCTATAGTGCTTGTTTAGTTTATGGATCCTACCAAGGTTATGTTTAATATTGATCCCATCCTCAGTGTTTAATGACCTTGTTCTTTTCTGCTTTCTTCTCTTTACCATTTATGTATCAAGCTTTAAAAAAAAAAAAAAGTTTACTGTGCACTTTGTCTTTGAAGACTTTCCACTTGCCTTATGACAGTTCTTGATTTATCCTTTATATATGCCTTCAATAACTGTCATCACGTCTTCTCTCCATTTTATTTATTTTTTTTTGTGCAGGTCATATATTTTAGACCTCTGACCATTCCAGTTGTTTCTCCTTGCATTGTGGTCTACACCTCTCCTGAAGTACCCATGGTAGATATAGTACTTAAAGATTTTACACAGCACCAAGACTGCCCTACTTCATATATTTCACAGATTATTGTTCTGCATATACATTGTGGTACTTTGTGTCCTTTGTTAGTCTCACATTGCTGAAATGCATGCAGTTTATAATCCCCTATAATCATCATATGCTTTATGTTGAATTGCTACTTGATCAGTTGTTTCCATCTTGTATTAGTGCAAACTGATTGCTCCTGCCTGTGTTGTGCCTCACGCTTGTTCTCCCAGTTGAATCAAAGCACATTTCTGCAAACACTTTTATCCAATTTGCCATTTTAATTTGAATTTCAGTCCTGTCCTGCATGTCCTCACAGTTTTAATGGTTGTCTGTAAATTTAATAAGCATATGCTATATTCCATCATCCACATCATTAATGAAAATATTGAATGGTCTCATACTGAGGACAGAGCTGCGGAACTGCACTCAATACATTTTTCCATTTTGATAGCAAACTATTGATTACTGTTGTCTTAGGATAAAGTTAAGAGGTGGTTTTCTTTGCTGGTCAGTCTTCATCTCTGTAGGCATCCTCACTATGCTGTTAATGCAGATGTCTGTCCAGCAGGGTTATGAAGTTTTTCTCTTCATTTAGAATGCATATATCAGATAGGATTTTGTCCATTTGAATTGGAAAATCTGTGTGCCTTCTCATTTAGGTCCCTGCAACCTTCAGTTCAGTTGGCTTTAATAGGCAGATCTGAAAGCTGACCTGCTCAAAATGACAGGCTGTAATTAGGAACCAGGATTGTCCCACCTTTAATTTAAACCTATTTATATCATACAGTGATTTTCTACTGTTTGCTGTTTGATAATGTCCTTACAATTTAACAGGCTAAACTATATTGTCTTTTGTTAGTTTCATGAACAGTGAGTGAAAAAGTTTCTTTGCTACCAGTCTTGTAGGTCTAGGTCCTTCTTTGATGAACAGGACTTACTTTTGACCTGTTTCTGTAATTTTCTTGGCTGGGCTTGCAGAAGAGCCTGCTAGTACAACATGTATTTGGATATATGCTGATTTGACACATCTTCTCTGGTATTCTTGGTGAAAATGGCAACATGCTTTAGGTACAGTCATTGGCTTGGCATTTAGGTTGCTTTTGGCAATTAATGGGTATAAGGGAGCCTGGAGAAGGATCAAGCCTGGCTGCAGGGTCTGACTCTGGGATGCTTCAGTGTCTAGGGAAAAAAGTAGGGTGGAAGACACCACTGCTGGCCACAAGTTTGTTCTTGACACCCAGAGAGATTGAAAAGCCATTACTATGTTTTGGCCTTAAACTGTCCCTTCTGAGCTAACTTGTAATTACTAGTGTTTGCTGCCTCGATGGAACTTGGGAAGAGTTGCAGCACTGCTTGTTGCCATGATTTTGTTTTACAGTTTTGAAGATGGGTGCTGGAAGCAGTAGCTGGAACTACTGCTGCAACTTGAGAGTAGTTGTGGCTACTGAGGGAGTTGTGTTATTGCCTACCTCTTAAATCTCAAGTGAGACAGTGATTTATCTGGTCTTCCTTGCTTTTAAAATGATGCTGTAATTCATATTAAGTATATTGCATCTTATCCAATTTAGAACCCTTCCCTCCTCCCCCACTGACTTTCATCACTAGAAAAAGATGAAGAACACGGTAAAACACCTACAGTAATGGTGATCAACATTTCTGTTGACATAGACAGGTTTTTGTGCTGTTTTGCAGTTTTCACAAGGAAGCAATGAAACTTGTCTTCTGGAAATCATCTAGAGTATAAAATGGGACTTTGTTAGAAGGGTGATGCTTATCCATTGATTTAATTTGTCCTTTTTTTTTTTTTTTTTTTTTTTTTTTTAATCAGATACAAGGATATCCACATATTTGAAATTCCCTTTTACTGAGCAATTGATGTCTAACACTTTGATTTTGCTTGGACTCTTATTGAATGAAAACTCACTGGGTTGTATTTACATGAATTGGATAACTTTTGAAACAGAAAGCTCAGCTTTTGTCTTTTGTCTCTATAAGATCTGATTCCCTGCTTTATTTTTTTCAGCTCTTTGAGCACTAAAGATTTACATATTCCCTGTTTTGTATCTGAAAACTAGCCAAAGATTCTGCTAGATTTTCATGTTTGTAAGATTTTCTTGGAAGACTTGGACATATTTAATTTCTTCTTTACTTTTAAATATATATCCTTCCAATATCACCAGGTATATTCTTGTGTTTTTCAAGATACTAGTCTATTATTATCACATTTAAAAATGTCTAAATATCAGATCCTCCAAGATTTTCAGAACAATGCATGCTCAGCTGTGACCCTTGGATGGGTGAGCAACAGTGCAGCCAGAGAGTTGAAATATCATACAAAAATAATATATATATTTCTTGTATATGTTACTAGCAAATTTAATAACTTTGTTCCTACTAATATATCACTTCTTTAATTAGGTCAGATTATGGATTATTAAGAAAAACCTATTTTTAAGAGGAGTGAAAAACTGATGCAAAGCAAAATGAACCTGAAACAGGCTTAGGTCTAGGCTGTTGCCTGAATGGTGTTTGGTGCTTGAGAATTCTTACTCTTCTCCTGGCTGTAAGGTGATGCTTCTCTGCAGTGTGAAAACTCCAGTTTTCTGCCTGAATGATCACATCACACATGTGCACAGAGAGCCCCAGATGAAAACACTCATATTGCTTATCTGTCTATCTTCTTGGTAAGGAGAAACTCATAACATCTCTGCAGAACTTCAGACATAAAAATGCTATATAAATGCTTAGTATTATTATGACGAGCGGAGAGAAGGCTGAGAATAGGATATGATTGCTATCTATAAATGCATTAGGGACGTAAACTCTACAAAGGAAAAGAGATATTTAAGGTAGAGGACAATGCTGATGCAAGAGAAAACAGCTGTAAGCGGGCCATGAATAAATATAGGCTGAAAAGTGGAAGAAGGTTTCTATTAGAGCAATGGAGCAGCCTTCTAGACAGAGGTGCAAGGTCAAAATTCTTGGTTTTAAGATTGAGTTTGAGATATTAGAATTATATGCTGTACTTACTTGCCCAGAGGGAAACTGAAGGTTTAGGGAAGTTTTTCTGTTCCTCACCTGGCTGACCAGAAAATGCGTTGGCTACAACCAGAAATCCTTCAGAAGGTCTCACCCCTCCCAGCATGGTCATAGTCTGAACCTTTCCTCCCTCTGAGAGAAAAGAAAGAAATAGAATGTGAACTGGTTTTGTTCCCCAAACAAAAGGTGTTCATCCTTGCTTTAATTCCAACTATACATCTGAGGATAGTACCTCCTTATATCATCATATCAATATACATACTGCAAGAGCAAAGTATACCTTTCTGGAGGTGCAATGAAAGAGTAGTAAGGAAGTATAATTTACATACCAGTGCAATTTGTTGCTGGAGTTGCTAACATTCATTCCTATGATCCTAAAACTCCTTGTATGTGCAGGCAGGGAAACAGGGAAGGTAAGTTATGCAAAGAGTGGAGAAATGTAGTTAACATTTGGCTAAATGTCTAAGTGAAAGCTGTTGCCCAGCCTTCACATGCAAAGAGTGAGGTTCTCATTTCTGTGTGAACCTGCTCAGGTGACTTGGATTTATGGCTGGCTGCATGGAAGCTCTGGCTTCTCAAGATCTACCATACCTATGTATAAAACAGTGAACAAAAAGAGTCAAATAGCAGTCAGCAGGGTATTTCAGATGGCCAACTTGAGTTATCTAGTGCAAGTAGCAGAGTGAGAGGTATCTTTAATCAATGAAAAGAAAAGCTTCTCCAGGGCAGTTCCCAGCAGGAGCTTAACTACAAGAATAGCCCTGTGGAACTATCTAGCCAGGTCAGGAATACAATAGGATGGGGAAAAAAAAGCCTTAGAATTTGCCATCTGGATATATACAACTTTGATGAAACCCAACTAAAAATAATTCCAGTGTGTCTAAGTCTTTGCTGTCTATATTTAGGAAGGGTCTTGAACATCAAAGCTGTGACTCATCTGCTACAAACTTCATGGTAAACCCCATTCTGGACAGTTGGATTAGGATCCTGTGCTGCATAATATTTGTGCAGAAAGGAACCAAAATTTCTATTTGTGGAAAAATAAGCTTACTGATAATTGTACTCACTGTATGCTATTAATTAGAGGCTAGACAATGATATTGCTGTTGCCATTGACAACTGATCCTACAACCTTGTTTTTTTTTTTTTTTTTTTTTTGATACTAGCATTAGGAGATAAAAGTCTATTCCCCTTTTGCTGTGGTATAACAATGACACAAAGGCTGGCAGCACAAAAAAAAAAGGGGGGGGGGGTTGTTATTTTTTCAAATTGGCCAATAAATTTGCATTCACATATGAAGAATATGTCATATGTCCTGCTGGATAACATGACCCCAAAAGGCAGCTGGTGCTGTCATGTGAACATGAGAAGAATCAAAGCAGCACTGCCCCATTCCACTGTGGCTGTAGGCTGGTGCTTGGTTTTGAGGCAAAAGCAATTCTAAGATTCAAGTTCAAGGGTGATGAATTTCAGCCATGACAACAAATCTTGTGAGACACATACCATAACTCAAAGGAAATCATTTGTGCTGCAACCCCCATTTTTTGACCATGAAAATGGCAGACTATGTTTGTTCCTCAGGTGATAAAGTCAGCCCGATGCTTCATATTAATAACTTGGTGCAAGGCAGCTACAATGCTCCATGGATTTAGGCCTGCACTTTTTGATGGGATTGGGGCCATCTGGGGCCTCACAAACCATTTAAAAGGAGGATAGCAGATTATCTGTTATCTACAAACCTGCTCATGTATGTTTCAGCATTTCCCTACCAGAAGCAGCTGCTAAAGGTGATTTTGAAGTAACATGAGTGGGTTAGGGAAGTATACATTTTTATTTTTATTTTTTGATGATATATGAGGAACTTCATAATATGAAGTTAGAAGTATCATTGTATTTTGACATCCTGAAGGAAGCTGGTCACTATGAAACAGAACCATCTCACGCAAAATTATTTAATTCTGCAAAAGAAATGTTGTTGATTTTCTTCTCATATTCTGTCTTGATACTGAAAGCTTAACCTTTTTCATTTATAGCCTATTTCATGTGTGTTTTGTCAAATTTCAAATCTCATCTGAGTTACCACTGCCTGCATCAATAACAGTGATGATTTTGTGAAATACTACTTCCCAGATCTGTTAAACTTCCCTGAAGGACGTTTGCTGAAATCGTTTTCCGTGTTTATATAACCAGTAGGGTCATTAAAGAATTGAGAGAGGATTAAAAACCAGATTGGAAAAAAATACTCTTTCTGCATCTAGAATTACTGCAGTGCTTTGACCAGGAAGCACTTGAACACTGTCTCAACTGGGCTATCATAAACAGTCTTTATCTAATATATCACTCCTGCCAGTTTCATATACGTGAATAAGGGAGACCATCAATGGACTGAGAAAGACCCTGATAAGTTGGATAAAAGTAATGAAATGTGTCTATATTAGGATACAGAAACCCGGAGAGGCTAGCACTCAGCTCCCTGCTTGTTGTCATTCAGTATCTAGTACAAATTAAACCGCGGTGTATAACTAGATGTGGAATCCTCTGGATAGAAAGGATTATTAGCTTTGGAGGATATGTATATTATAAAAATGGCAGCATGGGAAGCATGCTTTGCTGGTGTTGATTAAACTGGAGTACATGTACCCTGATCCCTGTCAAGATTGCCACAGTCCCACCGGAGTCCATGCTGCTACATCTTCACACTTCCTGTGATTTACACAAGCTAGATAAAGTCTATCACAAGATATGTTTGTGGCCAGTGCCTCAAGCCTGCCTGTGCCAGCTGCACAGAGATGTTGTGAATGTAAAACAGGAGGAAACCTATTACCAGAGGCAAATGCACATCCACCCCCATCGCTGTGCTCATATGTTTTCTCCTTCCTGGCAGAGTTAAGGGTTTGTGTACCGAGGTGGGTGACGGTCACAGGTCACAGCCATCCATGGACCCGCCCATGGCACTGCTTCCTATTCTTTGCACTGCTCGGTAGAGGAGTGGCCACTGCAAGAGAAGGTCATGGGCTTCTCCTGATTGTCAAGGCTGTGTCGGATTAAATTTTTGTGGCTAAAAATAAAACAAAAAACCTTCCAGGGAATGAGCTTCTGCATTGGAGAAATTTGTCCTCTTTTTAAGTTGCATATTTGTATCATCGCTTCTGCTAAAGGTAACATACAGGACAGGAAGGAAGATCTCATAGTTAAGTAAGTGCAATTCCCAGCTAGTGTAAACACTGTGTTACGTGATCTCCTTCACTTTAAGACTGTATGTTAAAATCAGTTTTCATGTGCCTCTTAGTTCTATCAAAAAAATCATCTATTCCTTGAGTTCATTGAACTCGTGTCCTCATTTAAAACGTCTACCATTTGTTCTTGGGCAAACTTTGACTTTAGTCTAAGTAATTTAGTGTATGAAAATAATTCTCCTTTCAGTCTTCCTATTCCAAGTCTCTTCTACAACTCTCACCAAAGATTTATTCTTTGGTTATCTCTGTAATTCTTCCTTGTACCTCTTCCATTTTAATATTTCTTTCTCTGAATAGCAAGAATTGTTCCCCATTTCTTTCTCTCAAGAGAAATGTCTCTTGTTTAAGAAGGCATTTGCTTTTTTCACAACCTCCTCATGTTCCTGGCACATAGCTCTCCTACAAATGAACAAGTGGAAGCAAGTTCTTCTGCTCCTTAGGCATTTTCAACACAGAAGCATTCAGTCTGTAAGAGATTTTTTTTCTCTTCATTCCAAAGATGGTGATCCTTTAGTTTGTACTTCTAGATTTTCCATTTTATTATCCAAGACTTCAATGTTCTCTTTTTGTGTGTGTGTGTGTACTGTAGTCCATTTTTCCCTGCAGTGAAAACACTTTGAGTCATTCTTTCATCAGTATTTTGATATTTCTTCCCCGATCATTAGTGACTTTCGTAAAGCTCTATGAAGTTATACAAAATGGGGCATAGCTGATTCTTGAGGAACTCATTTATAATCTTCTTTCAGCCATAAACCTTCCCTTTCAAAAAGTGCACTTTGTGTCTGACTTGAGACAGCTTCTCATCCTTAGAATTTCTCTGCTAATCCCCATCTCTTCCCGTTGTACTAATAATTCCCTGTGTGTTATCATAGACTTCACTAAAGTTAAGACAGATGAGATCACTCACATGTCCTTTGTCTAGAATGTAGGTTATCTCGTCAAAGAAATGTATGAGATTAATCTGGTACAATCTACTTTTGGTAAGCCCATGCCGTATTTTATGCCACGTTCAGTTGACCTTCATGTCTTTAATTATGTTTTGACTTAGAAGCTGCTCAGAAACTTTGCATACCACTGAAGTCAGAATTCAAGGACTGTAGTTATCCATGTTCCTTTTCTCCTCCTGGCTAAACTCTTACGCACAAGCACTGTATTTTCTGGGTATTGGCCTTATGGTACTTGATAGAGCTATTAAAAAGTAATGCTTGACAATCAAGAAGTTGCAGGTCTATAAAGCAATTCCAGTTCGAGCCTTTTAGACACTGGGCTTAGCATGTGCTGACATTTACTGGGGATTCTTGCACAAATAAAGACAACCCACAGAAGTTAGACTTGCAGAAGTGTAAGCATAGTGAACAGCAGACCACAGATAGAAACGTTTTCATGACACTTTGGCTGAGAAAGGTGAGAGTGAAATAAAACCATTCCCTAGAGAGTGTGTTAGACTGATACATCTCATCTAGGCCAAATCTCATTTTGCTTCTAACTACATTAACAAGGGTAGAGGTGCATAACTGATTACCTGGATGCCCAACCAAAGGAGAAGCCAACCAACACAAGCTCTCTGTGCTGCTGTGGAGGATGTCCTTTGTCAAGGGATGTTGCTGGGCTGCTGGTACTGTTAATTAAAGCCATAGACATATATAAACTAGAATGCAGAGAAGATCCCACAGGTGCATGACTAATACAACACCCAGTTCTTCTCCAAAAAGGCCAGTAAAATTGCAAGGAATAGGGAAGGCAAATCAGGCTGCTCAGACTTCAGTTGACTGACAAGAGAATGAGCACTGACATCTCTGTGTCTGCCAATGATACCAAGATTCTTTGGTTAGTCGAATTCTGTGCTGGGGATGAGGAACTCCAGGAAGGTTTCCCACAGAGCTGAATGTATATATTTAAGAAAAAAAAATAAAAATAAAAATAAAAAGTGGCAGTTGAACTTCACTGTAGATCTATGTAGGTGATGAAGAAAAGTAATCTAAATTATGTTTGAATAATGATGCTGAGCTTGAGCTTGAAATTGGCATTCACAACTCAAGAAAGAGATCTTGGAGTTGTCCTTGACAGTCCTCTAAAATCATTGCTTAGATGTTGTGGCAGCCAAAAAAGGTCAGCACAGTGTTAGGCATCATTAGGAACGTATCTAGAAAAAAATAGAAAGGATTGTTTTGCTCCTATTTTAAACCTTGATGCATTTTTGAGTGCTTTGTGCTATTCTGTTCTCCACAATTTAAGAATGACATGGTGGGTATAGAAAAGATACCAGGAAGGGCAACCAGACTAAGATGAAGAAACTGCTTGATGAAGAGAAACTAAAAAGAGCAAGATATCTCAGGTTGGTGAAAGGGCTGAGGGGAATATGATGGTTGTTTATGACATCAAGAATTGGTGGATAAGGTAATGTAAAACTTAGTCATGAAGAGCAGACCTAAATGGTCTAGTCTGAGATCTAGGTCTCTGCTTCTAGACTGCTAACCTAGACTAGACCTTGCCAAGTGCAAGTCTAGGACAGGGAATATGCATTGAAACTAGCTGGAGTTGATTTAAATCTGATAAAATAAGGTACTTTTCACACAGCAGAGAAGTAATTTCTGAATCTCTGGCAATAGGATGCTGTGGAGGCAAACTACATTAGGGGGTTCAAGAGGGAATTAGACAAATTCATGGACATTTAATTGGGTCCTTAAACTGATGTTAATGGAAATAGGCAGGGATGTGTCCCCTGATGTCTTCAGTCCAAGATTTGTGGATGTTACGGGAGTGTGAGGAGACAAATAGCTAAGTAGTGGCTTCTTTGCTGCTGTTGGAGAGTACTGGGCTTGTAGGTCTGACCCAACAGGGCTCTATGCTCCTTGTGTTTCAGGTGCTTCTAATAGTCTGCGTTTGCTGTTGTAAGCAGGCTCCAGAATGGGGAAAGACTGCCTCTCAAAATGGTCCACAGAATCTTAGAGTGGAGTCATTTCTATTCCAATGGGGACACCCAGGTATTCTCAGAGTCCCACGGGCACATTTTCCTTGACTGATTCCCAGCTAAGATTGTGGATTTGATTCTGGCTGAAGATCAGAGCTACTCTTAATCCAACTTTTCAGTCTGCATGGGCTATCCCTCTCACTAAGAACACACACACACAAAAATATATACGTATATATATGCACATATGTG
The DNA here is from genome assembly GCF_011077185.1 of Oxyura jamaicensis. Taxonomy (NCBI): domain Eukaryota; kingdom Metazoa; phylum Chordata; class Aves; order Anseriformes; family Anatidae; genus Oxyura; species Oxyura jamaicensis. The sequence continues at coordinate 88,975,275 of NC_048893.1, forward strand.
CACACATAAGAAAGCTCATTTATTCAAGAAATATGTTGAAGGTGAGTGTGGCTGAGGGTATGGATGAAGGCAGTCACTTATTTGATAGAAATCCTCATTAACTTTTTATAAGCCTTTACTCTTAGTAAGTCCCTCACCTTATAAACTCTATTAGGTTTGTGTGTTTTGGTTGGTGTGGAATGTTTGCAGGGACAGAGGAATTATAGGTCATTTTCCATTTTCTTTCAATTTGTTTTCACCTGAGGGGGAATCTACCATTATGTGGCCAAGTAAGAAAAGATATGACTGTACCATGCAGGCCCTTTTCAAGATAACAAGATATTTTGTTTCCTACATTTGTCTGACCTCACCACTGGCCTTTTCTGGTTTGTCCTTTTAAAATATCTGTACATGTGAGTGCAGAGGGCTGATGCACTGTCAGTTATGAGACAGCACGCTGCAGGGTCCTCCAGGGATTTCAGCTTTGCACTCAGAAGCATTGTTTCTGAAAAAGGCAGTGCTGGGAGGGAGACTGAGAGAGGCTGTATGTGCTGATGCATTCAGACTGCAAGATTTTGGGGTTAGGTACCCCCATTTGTACGCTTGTGTTTATATATATTAAAAAAAAAAAAAAAAGTATGCAAATATTTGGTCATGCAAGAAATGGGCCTATAAGGAAAAAGACCAAACTGAACAAGGAGGGAGAAGGATGGTTTGGAAGCTGGAACTCAGGAAAAGTGCAAAAAAAGAAGGGGAATTCTAATAGACATAGATAAATAAGACTTGGATCCGGTTTAAATAACCCCAAACAGTAAATACCAGTCAAGATGTTCCCAGTGGTAGGAAGCAGAGGAATGTGAATGTAATAAACTGAGCAAGACTGTAAGGGACATTGTACTACTCCCATGTGGAATGAGTCAACATATGCTTTTCCAGGAAGAAGGTGGCTTCCAGTGGAAACTCCTGCTGAGATCTGTGCTCCTGCCTAGGTGAGAGCTTGCAGAGGGAGCTGAGGCAATTGACAACACATGCTGCTCCGGAAGGTGGTATTAATGAACAGTCATCTTTTTAAGTCATCTGTTTCATGAAACTCAGAATAGGGAAGGCATGCAAAGAGAATTGGGCAAGAAGTGTTTTCAGCTCAACTTGATGTCTGAATCCGACCTTTGGCATTCAAAACAGACAACAAAGTGACCCTGTTTTGTCTTGCAAGTGGTGACCTGGATTGATTGCCTCTCTGTCCATTATTCAGTGCCTAGCCTGCAAAGTATAAAACAGTTCAAAATCAAGGTTTTATATCCATAACTGTATTTGTGGGTTGCATATAGTATCTTACTTCAAATAAAGCACTTATTAAGACACTTTATTCAACACTTTGTAGTTAAAATATCCACAACACCTTTAATAAACCTAAGCAGAACATTTTGTAATTTAACATCAAATCTTAAATATCGATAAAGGAGATGAGTATTTTTGAAAAACTACTCCAAACTATATAGTTTCACTAACATTGGAAATTGCAGTATTTGACACAATTATTTCAGTGCTGTGTTAAAATGATGAAAGGCTTAGAAGATCAGAACATAGTGATTGATATGGAATTCAGCTTATCTGCCTTAGAAGATGTGATGAAATGAAGATTTGTATGCGTACAACTTATGATTTATCTCTGAAATTAGAGGCTCTGCTATGTGTATCAGGGTTACGTGACAGGCTGGTTTGAATGCAGCATTCTTGGTCCAGTTGTTGTCTATGTGTGTTGAATTAGACTGTAAAAGCTGATATGTGTGCATAAATCTTCCAGTAAAATGGATTTGCTCTGGGGAAACAGGCTTCCCATTTTCCCTCCCCTCACCTTGAGGCATATTTTAACAGATCCCTAAAAATACTGCCAAATGATTAGGACTCCTAGTAACGATATGTGATTCCACAGTTCCCAACTGATAAGTCTTTGAGGAGGGGAATAGAAGATGATTAAAAAAAAAAAAGGATGGGAGTGATGCTATTCTGGGGACTTTCTTTTATATTGGGACAAGATGTGTGCATTACATTTTGTGGTGGTAGAAGGAAAGAGAGGAATATGAATACAATCATGTGTACCTCCCAAAAGAAGTGAGCTATAGAGAAGTGTTTATGATTTTCCCATTTCCCTCAGTCAGTCAGAGAGACCTCAGCCTGATCTGTGACACAAAGCTTTGCCCTCTCAGCATTTGAAGGTGGCTTTCCAGGACTTCATGACTTTGTACCTGCAGTTTAAACCATAGAATCAAATAGACCCTGATGATCGAATTTCTGTCTATTATTAAAGTATGGAAAAGGGATTACATGAAGATATACCTGCATCAGAGGGTAGTGTGGTGCAATAGGAGCAGATGTGTAGAGTTTAACGCTTGCTTTTGCGTACCCAAGACCCCCACTACATGCCTGTTGGTGGCTGTGACCTCAGGCTAGCTCTAGACTGTCCATCCACCCAATAGACACTCATAACTACACCATGTGAGGTGCACCCCAGGGGTGCATCTTTCAGTTTGACCTCAGTTTGCAGAGTTTGCAACCCAGTGTGAACTCAAGTGGAAGATGTGGGAACATTAGGAAAAATGGCTTTCCTGTGCTGAACTAAAACTATCACCAAGCCAGCTTTGAGCAGAAAGCCCAGTGCCCATTCCATTTTTTTCTGGAGGGTATGCATGCTCTTTGAACCATGTTGTATAGCCAGGACATTTCAAAAGAAGTGGGAAATGGTGCAGAGGCAAAGCAACTGCTAATTAAATGATTGTCATATAGAAAACATGAATAATCTCCTGTATTTAAATCTAGACTGATATTTGCTTCCCGTTAGGAGTCTGGAATGAACTCTGCCAAAATATTAGGATTTCTGACTGACTTGTCACTCCCCCTCAGCCATCTTTAAAGTGGGTCAAAATGTAAATGCAATGCCTTGTACATGTAATGAAACCTTCCTGCGGCAGCTGATTCACTGATGGGAACAGTCTATTGCCTAGTTACAGCTGAGAGAAGATTATTCTGAGTTTTCAAGAAATAGCTGTGCATTTTGGTGCTGAAGACCCTGAGTTTGACTCTTGATCTTTGTAACTCTACAAGAGTGCATATTGCAAAATAATATTTTTACCTGTATAAACTGGGTAACAATGGTAACTGGTTGACACCAGCTGAGAATAAGGGTCATCGGCTGGTATCATGTTTTTGCAGAAGTCAGGGTGTGGGGCTAAACTCTGTGGCAATGCTGGAGGGCTTCTGAACCAACAAGTTCAGCAGCTTGAAGAGAGTGTCTTCCTCCTCACCCATACAGACTAGCATCTATTAAGAGTCAGATCCATATATATTGAGTCAATGCTTTTTGGCTCAAGGGTAAGGGTGCCATGGCTGCATACCACACGGTACCTTGTGTTTTTATCAGTGTGACCACAGGGTGAGCATGACAGGGTTCAATTCCAGAGAGGGAGTCTGAGACATGGCTACCACATGCAAGGAAGGCAGTGCTGGGCTGCAGGTGAACAACCTGCTTTGCCATGGGCCTCTTCACAGGCTGCATGGAAACTTGTGCTCTGGTGCATGGAGCAGCTCCTGACCTCCTTCTGCACTGACCTTTTGGTCTGCAGGGCTGGTTCTCACTCCTTGTTCTCCCAGCTGCTGTTGCACAGTGTTTTCCTTTCTCAAGTAAGGTCTCACAGGCAAAGCCAACATTGTTCACTTGCTTAGCTCTGGCCAGCAGCAGGTCCCTTTTGGAGCCAGCTGAGCTGGCTCCGGTCTAACATGGGGCAGCTGCTGGGCTCTGCTCACAGAGGCCACCCCTGCAGCCCCCTACTACAAAAAACTTGTTACGTAAACCCCATACAGTTGTCACTGTTCATCTAGCCATGATACCATTTGAACTTGTGAATCTCTCAGGAAGAAATCTGCAGTGATTTGGTAAATCAAGTACAGTCCTCTGCTACTTGTTGTGCTAACCTTATGACATCTTTGTGGAAACATTTTTGGTCATGAGGCTATGTTTAGTTAGTGTGTACAGAAAATACAAGGAATATGCTTTGGAGAGTTCAGTGTGCTCAGCTTGTGTTTCAGCACAGTAGACAAACTCTTGGCAGAAGCTTAATATTCAGTACTTGTTTGAATACAAAACTTAGCAGCTCAAGAACATTAAAGACAAAAGCTTGCAATTTAAACTTTTTTTAATTTTCTTTTTAAGTTAAAATGTATTTGAAAGTGGATCTTTGAAGACACATCTTTGGTGGGTGCAAATGAATGCACTACCACTGAATTGAACAGAAATATCTTTGAGTACCGTCAAGGTTATCATTTATATCACCTGAAGTGGATGCCTCAAATGCAGCTAGGAATGTACCTCTATACATTAAATCATTCTTTAGGCATTTATACTTTGTTTTGCACTGTAGCGTTTTACACAATATACTAAACATCCAAATAGATTTAAGCATCTATGAGAAATTGGGGCTCCTGATTTATAGCCACAGATAACAAGATCGTTCTTCTCTAATCCACAAATGATAGGATTTCCTCCTCTCCTCTCCCTTCCCAATCCTCTTTTGAGTCATCTTACACACTAGGCAGCACCACAGTCTTTTGCAGCCCCTTTAGCACAGTCAGGTAAGTTACCTCTCCATCCAAGTTCTTCTTCATCCAGTTTAAGATTGACAAGGTCATGTCCTTGATTTAACGAGGACTCAATAGTGCATCTGGGAAATGCAGAGCTGGTATCAATCCTACCTTGCCTTGAAAATTAATTGAAAAAGCACTTTACCAGTAGCTTGATGACTACCTCAGAAGATGCAGACTAAATTAAAAGAGCCTGGTTTTCACTCTGGATATTCTCCACCCATAGCTTTGATGAAATTTATAGGCAGTAGTCTCAAAAAAGCCACTCTTCCTGAAGCAATATTCACCTGTCCCTTGACATAATTTTAGCACATCTTTCTCTCAAAATATGTTTACACTTTGATGTTTGCATATGCACTGATGAAAATCTTTCTATAGGCACACAGGCTGGGAACAGCTTTTGAGAAAGTATTATCGAAGGGTATGTTAAAAATTGCTTGGTGGCAAGAAAGCAGTTACCTTACTGAAGTCTGAGTGAAACATAAACAGCCATTCATAGACTACAGGAGATGATAAATAGTCTGTTTGGACTGTTTTAAAAGATTCACTAAGCAGTGGCCCCTTCTCCATAAGTGCTAACTGTGCTAAATTCCAAAATGTCTGCTGAATAAAATATTGTATATGGCCATCCAATTAAGTTAGCTTTAGGGAAGCAGCATACCTGATGGACCTAATTGCTCAAGAAGCATTAAAAAAATCCACATTTTTTTTTTTTTATAAAATACGTTCGACCATGTTCAAGCAAAAATAGTTTAGTGATTAATATTCTATCTTTCTAATTCCAGAGATGAAATCTGAAGTGAGCATTGCAATGGTCCACTGAAATTGTAAATAGCGTGCATGTGGGGAAAAGATAGCAGGTTTGTGCTAAATGGTACTTCTAAAACATTACAAAAATAATGTTCTGGGCATAATTGTGTTCCATTAGAGTGGATAGGTGCCTGGCAACAAAACTGAACAAATGTATATAGACTGAGAGAAGAGTGTCTTGATGGAAAAGGCTCTTGTCATTTAGCTCAATCTGTGTATGCACAGATTTTGCTGGTGAACACAATGGGAGATTCTGAAGCTGAAACAAATTAAACTAGTTTACAAGGAATGCATTTATGGGAAATGGGGGCAAGATGTTTTCTTTTGCTTTTTGTAAGGTCCCAATGCTCCCTTCAGCAAGAAAGCTGAACACGTTTTTATGAGGGCATTACCTGAAAACCAGTGAATAAAAGAATTATGCTTTGATATTTTGATGCCCACTGGAAATGTAATTTCTAAGGGGGAAGAGTGGAGTGTTTTTTTATTATTATTATTATTTTTTTTTATATATATATTTTTTTCTGAGGTATTACTTTCTCCTTCCTTCAAAGCATGAACTAAATCTGGTAGTGTTCAACATGACTGGAAAAACAGGCACGAGGTGTTTCATTTTGTGGTCTAAGAAAAGGAAAAAGTCCTAAGAGAGTCAACACAACATAAAACAACACACCCTGTGGCATGAGCCTGGGTGTTTTGGCACACATACCTTGAAATAGTCACAAGGGCAAAGCTGTGACACATACGTGTGCAGACAAAATGTCTGGCAGCATCGGGCCAAGTTATGTACCAAGTTCATGGTGCTGTTAGAGCAGCACATTGTTCTGGTGTGTGGATTGTCGGTGTCCCATGCCAGTCAGCCATCCTGTGTCCTTCTGTCCTGCCAACAGTGTCTGTTTACACTGCAGTTGATACTGACTTCACTTCAGTGCAAAATGGGGCTTGCGGAGGGGACGGGCACTGGGCCGTAAGGGACTCTCATGAGGACTGAAATTGGCCCTTTGCTTCAAGCAGATGGGTAAATGTTAATTTCTATACCTACATCTTTAAGCTACAGATGTGCTTAATTTTGTGTTTAGTTAGGGGTTTGAAAGTGCATCTGTCTGCCTGGGTCATGGGTGCATGCATGGAGCACCTTTCTCAGTTGCTTATACTGTTGAGCCTGTGGCACGCTGGCATGAACAGCATGGTGTTATGCTTTGGGGCTGTCAGATAGCTGGGCCTGGGCCTGGGGCTGCATTCCCATGGGCACACAAGTACAAACTCTCTTGGAGAAACATTTTGTCACCTTCCAGGCATCCATTCTTTGTCAGTAAGACCCTGGATCCTTGTGAGTCCTGTTCAGTTTTGACACGAGGAACCAGAAAGTTTAAAACATGTTGGTTATGTCTCCTTTGAGAGAGGCTTTTGTGTCTGCACTGAGTAGAGAGGCAGTGTTCTCAAGAAAACGTCCTCAGTGCCTGGCTGTGTATCCTCTCACGATTGTACAACATATTTCTTCCTCAGGGGCTTTTCTGTCTATGTTTGAACAGTCATTTTACCTGTCACTGCCATGAGTTACCTCAGGATCAAAAGGAAATGCACAGCTTGCTGCTGAACATTAGCCTCTTTTCATGCAATTATAATTTTGCTATCACTGGATGGTAAAAGACATATAGGATCAATTCAGTGAGTTACCTACCTACCTTTTCTGAGGCAGACCATGGGAAGAAGGAAAAAAAAAAAAACAAAAAAAAAACCAAAGCCCAGCCTTCTGGAAGCAGAAGTCCAGCTGAGTTTAAGCCTAATCAAGTGTTACAGCAGCAAATGCCATTGATGTGAATTTAGCATCCAGCACAGAAGCATAGCATACTGTACAGCATTTTGAAGCTCTTTTCTGTGGCTTGGTAACCTCCAGAAACATTTCACAAAGAATCACAGAATGTTAGGGATGGGAAGGGACCTTGAAAGATCATCTAATCCAGTCCCCCTGTCGGAGCAGGAACACCTAGATCAGGTCACACAGGAACTTGTTCAGGTGGGTTTTGAATGTCTCCAGAGAAAGAGACTCCACACCACCCCCTTGGCAGCCTGTTCCAGTGTTCTGTCACCCTCACCATGAAAAAGTTTCTTCTCATATGTAAGTAGAACCTCCTACGTTCTAGCTTGCACCCATTGCCCCTTGTCCTGTCTTTGGGTGTCACTGAGAAGAGCCAGGCTCCATTTTCCTGACACTCACCCTTTACATATTTATAAACATTAATGAGGTCACCCCTCAGTCTCCTATTCTTTAAGCTAAAAAGACACAACTCCCTCAGCCTTTCCTTGTAAGGGAGATGCTCCACTCCCTTAATCATCCTTGTGGTTCTGTACTGGACTTTCTCTGTCCTTGAACTGAGGTGCCCAGAACTGGACGCAATACTCCAGATGCGGTCCCACCAGGGCAGAGTAGAGGGGGAGAAGAATCTCTCTTGACCTAATAACCACACCCTTTCTAATGCACCCTAGGATGCCATTGGCCAATGTTTTATATTCCTTTTGTTCCTCATGAGATGCCCACACATGTCTATTGTCAGCTTCCTAGCCTTAAGTTGCTTTTCATGTTTGTGGCTGGTGACTGCAGACAAACATGAGACCAAGTGCTTTCCAGAGCAATGTTGCGACTCTGCCATGTGTAGAGCCTGGTGCTTCAGTAATGTGGGAATCTGTCCAAATGGCAGAGGTCTGTGAGGTAAAGCAAAGGTCTTAATGCTTCTTAAAACCAGTAGGAAGAGGAGCAACTCTTACATAGCAAAAAGGAGAGGAGAGGTCAGATATAGGTATTATGTGGAGAATTCCAAACAGCTGGGTTTTGGAGCTTTTCCCCACACATTTATAACTGTTCACACAGGTTTTGTCTTCTGCAAATGGTTGGAGCATTTCTTTTCTTGCAAGCAAAATTATTTATGGATTGATTCAATGTTTGTACCTTAGTATCTGTCATGCAACCAGTTGCACACCAGCAAGAACAAATAATACATATTCAAAGCAAGGAGATTGCAGATGTTTCTAAGACTGGAATAGGTTTCTGGAAATGGTGGTAAATAAGATATACAGTCACAGCATTGGTTCACAGATGATTTGCAAGCAGGGAGAAAAAAAATAAATAAGGATGAATATCATCACACAGTTTATTTGCAAAATAAATAAATAAACCAAATAAATCATTTGACCAACTCTGTTTCTCAACATTAAAACTCAGCTGAAATGAAAGAGGACTCTGTAGGTCTTATTGCTGAATTACAACATTTTTTTGAGCTTGACTGTAAAGGAAAAAGTGAATGTTTAGATGTTGTTTGACCAGCAGCCGATGAATGTACTCTTTAGAATGTAAATAGTATTTTTCCAACAACCAGAACTATGTAAAATGCTAATAGACTCTTTTTTCAAATTAATTAGACTCCTACTTGGTCTCATATGGTGTGGGGACTCACAATTAAACTAATATAGTAATTGGATTTCCCCCCCACCCCTTTTCATGGTTTGCATAAAGCTTATTTCATAGTGATACCTTCTGAAGCTACAAAGGCAAGAGAGAAATCATATTTGCTCATTAAGAAACTGATGGTGATTTGAAAGACCAGAAAGGCAGCAATAAAAAATCACACAGATCTACATGAAATATGTAGTGAGTGAGTTTTTTATTTCCCAGTGAAAGTAGATGTTTTAAAAAATAATTTATTTTTAAAAATCCTTTTATCACAAATGTAATCTAGAATAAAGGTCAACTACAGACTAAATCTCCTGGAAAGATTTAGGCATTTGATAACTCTCCAGTGTGCCTTGTCAAGCAGTCATTGATTGTGAGCATTAGCCAGAGGTATATAAACACTTATAAATATTATATGCAGAAGACTAGCTGCACTTAGATTAATGATTAATAGGTCTGCTGTTGGTAATCCAAGGCATCTCTTTTGCATGAAGAAAGCAATTAGAAACACATTTCCGAATATCCCAGACAGACCTGAGATGGTACACAGTATAAAATTGAAAGCTTGAAGAACCTACATGCAAGAGCCTAAATTAAATGTAGAGACACAATCCTGTCACCTAACATTTCCTGTTGTAGCTAAGAAGAATTTATTAAAGCTGTTAGGCTGAAAATGCAATATTTTTTTTTTTCGTTATCTAGAATCCCTAAATTGTTGTTGTTGTTGTTTTTCCTTTTATTATTATTATTATTTGTTTTGCTTTGTTTCCTTTTAATACATTACCTTGTGTTAAAAAATTAGAACAAAATCTATGGCACCTGTCTAGCATTAGTAATCAACAATACAGTTAAGAAGTAGTTATTACGTGGAACTAATGAGAACAGCAATTTAGGAAATGAACAGGGATTAAGGCAGAGCCCTTTAAAGTGTTGCAACTCTTATTTTCATCACTGCGTATTGTTTTCCCAGTGTCTCCTCTGGTGTGGTCTGTGGCACTGGGCAGTTTTCCACAGTTTACCCTGAGGGGACTATGTGGGAAACAAAGGTATTTCTTCACCTGGCAAGATGTTTAGCTTATTGCACATGTAGGTGTGGGGTAGTGTCAGGACTGGGAGAGATGGAAGGCCCCCAGGTGTGAACATGCTTTTAAAGAGAATGTGGCACCTGCTGAGTACTCATATGGCTTGGTAAGTAATGTAGAGTTAAGTAATGCAGAGCAAAGTAGTATGCAGCTCAAGTCAGGGTGTGATTTCCTCTTTCAGAAACCTTAAATATCTGGTTTGCTAAGGAAAAGAAGATTGGTGGATCACTGTGTATGTATCAGTCAGCCATCCTCCCACTCTCAATCTGTCACCTCTAGCTAAATGTCAATCAAATTTGTCAGATAGGCAGAGGCCACAAAGGCCTGCAAGATATGTTGGCTAGAGCGCATGTGGAGCCTGTGGGTCCCTTGGGTCCCAAATCTACGAGGTGGCCCATGAAGCTCACCAAGGACACATGCATTCATCACCCCACACTCTCTCCCTCAGCCTCTGGAGTGACCCATGGAGAAGGGTGAGGATCAGTGGGAGCTGAGTGCAGCGTGGTTGGAGCTCAAGCAGTGCTGAAAGATTGAATGAAAGAGAGGTGCCTGTGGTGGAGGGAATTAGAGTGTGAGGATCACAAAGTTATTGAGAATACAGAACCATAGGAAATAAAGCGTTGTTATTCTCCCACTCATAGAGCTTGCTGACTATGCTACTATCCTATGTTACTCTGCATTGCTTTCTATTTTAGGAAATAGCTGCTCAAGGTGTTTTTCTTCTTTTTCATTTTAAATTTTAAATTTTTCTTAGCATAAACATAATTTTGCAAAATAAATTATGTATGCACTCTAATGGCATACTTAGCAATAGCATTTTGAATTACATTCTTAAATGAGGGATAATAATTATTATTGTGTCTTTTTTTTGTGTTTGTGAATTAGGAAATTAACTCCTTCATAATCCCCCTCCAATGAAGTTTTGGAAGGAAAATATATCTATTTGAAAATATATCTAATTGAGACTTTTTCAATTTAGTTCATTAGAGAATAATGGAACAGTTGATTAAACTATTTTAAATAATTTTATAATAAACCCCAGTTTTGGAATCTTTTGCAACCTAAGGAAAAATCCCTTCTTGTGTCCTGAAATTTCTCCTGCTGATTCTCAGGCAAGAGGAGACTTTTTCAATCTTCATACAGCTTGGTTATAAAGACTTCGTATTTCTACATTAACCACCACAGCATGCTGTAGATCAGGGGTCTTTCTTTGTTTTGTCTTGAAGCCTTTAAAACAGAGGAACATTTGAACTCAAAAAGTCTCCAAACTTGGCTAAAGATCTGAATTCAACCTTGAAGCACAAGATAATTCATGTCCGGTTTAAAGTCATATCCTTAATCTATTGTGCCTACAAATTGTGAAAGGGTCACCAAACCACCAGGAGATCTTTCGTAGCTACAGTAGGTGCCATAAGCTCTCAATGCAAACAGTAGGTGAAAGTCTGATGTTAGATACAGAGAAAGGTTCAAACTTTCCTCTGAATTTCCTTACTTTTGTGCATCCAAGGTCAGAACCTTAATGTTATCTGAATATATCATTTTGTGATTTAATAAAGCAATGTTAGAGGCTAAAGGTCTGCCTACTGTGTGGGTTATTTTTAAAATGTCTTTCAACTTTACTAGACTCTTGAGAATAGAAAAACTTTTTTTTTTTTTTTTTTTTCCTATGTGAGTAAAGTCATCAGGAAGAGTTCTGGTCAGAGGATGATTAAACTTACGATAACAAATATTCACCCATTTTAATTTTACTGGTGTTCATAACTGGTGACCTTCCTACACAACTCAATGTAAATTAAATCTTGCATGCATTGTTTAACAACTACTTAGAGCCTACAGAGCCCTGTCTTACTGGAATCTTCCTGGTCAGCAAAGTGTAGTGGAAACATCTCTGCAATCTGTACTTGGATCTGGTGAGGCCACACATTGAATACTCTGTTCACTCCTGGTACCCTCACTACAAGGACTTTGAGGTGCTAGAGCATGTCCAAGGAAGGGCAATGAAACTGGTGAAGGGTCTAGAGAATAAGTCTTACATGGAGCAGCTGAGGGAACTGGGGTTATTTAGCCTAGAGAAAAGGAGGCTCAGGAGAGATCTTATCAGTCTCTACAACTACCTCAAAGGAGGCTGTAGTGGACTGGGGGTTGCTCTCTTCTCCCAAGCAACAAGCGATAGGACAAGAGGAAATGGCCTCAAGTTGCACCAGGGGAGGTTTAGGTTGGATATTAGGAGAAATTTCTTCACTGAAAGGGTTGTGAAGCATTGGAACAGGCTGCCCAGGGAACTAGTTGAATCACCATCCCTGGAGGTGTTCAAAAGACATGCAGCAGTAGGACTTATTGACATGGTTTAGTGGTAGGCTTGACAGTGGTAGGTTAATGGTTGGACTTGATGATCTTAGAGGTCTTTTCAAACCTAAATGATACTATGATTTTATATAGCATCTGGTATTTCTCAAGCCTCTAACAAGCAGTGTTCCCTCCTTTTTCGTTTTCCCTTCTAGTATTAAAAATCACTTCAAGTAACGATTTCCATTAATTTAACAGGATTTTGAACACACATGATAATTAATGCCATCTAATTAGCTTCTTGATGGCCTAGGGCCTTAAGAGGCTCCTTGAGATTTCTTCTGACTCAATACATCACCATTTGTGAGGTTGTAAGTCCATTTAATTTTGTCCTGTCCTGTCGTGGGAGCTCAACTTTTAGTTTTAGGTGTCCCACTGCATAAGAAGACTAACTGCATTCTCTTTATCTCCATTTTATGTTGTACTGTTGTACTTTATTCTACTTTATTTCAGTGTTTATTTCAAGTCTCACCTATTCCTTCTGGTTTAGCTGGAGAGGCAACCTCTTAAAACTGCAGGGTTAAACCTTAAAACCTGTGCCATCCTTAGTTATGACCACACTGATTTCTTGGTACATTGGTGTATTCTCCTCAGAGAAGTCCTCTTCACAGCTCCTTGTCAAAAGGAAGCTGATCCAAGCTGCTAGTTGCTGCTCTGTGCTCTTTGGTGCCATCCCGAAATTTAATAGTGCTAGAGAGACATCAGTATCTGAATTTGCATTCCCTATCTAACATGTGCTTCTAAAATACATCTAATGTGTATTTCAATGTTTTTCACCATACTCTTGAGGACAATAGTGGTAGGAATAAGGGGACAAAGGTGCTATCTTTTAACTTACACTGCACTGAAAACTGCTAAAATTCCCACCTATTAAACAGTGGCCTATGATCAAAGATTACTTTCTCGGGCATAACAAGTGGGAGTTTTCCTATCCAATTTTAGCCATCAAAAAATGAAGCATCTCATTAAAGGTAAATGTTTAGACTTTGTCTGTAGTCAATAGAGATAAAATGAAGATCAATTGCTCCAGAGAGCAATTAATTCTATCTTAGCTAGCTATCATAGAACAACACAAAAAAGAAAAATCCTCTCAGAATACTTCATTTTCTTCACTTACTGTAGAGGGAACCTAAATAACTAGCTATGACCAGATACTCACTTTGAATAGCTGAAATTAAATTGTATGAGTAGCATAACTGTGTCTAATTAAAATAGGATTTGACAAGCAACTCTTCATTTGTAGAATCTTTCAGAGGGGCTGAATTGGAAATGACAGTTGTCTAGGGCAGTTCTCCTGTTCTTCAAGCTTCCACATCTGCGTCTGCTTTGCTCTAGGACATCAGTTATTCCCCAGCCACCTTGCTCCATGTCTTCTGCCCTGCCCTGCCCTGCCCTGCCCTGCCATCCCCTTCCCTTCCCCTTATTATTCCTGTTACTTTGGTTTATTATTATTATTATTTTATCAGAATATGATGATAACGTTGCTAACTTTTTCTGTAGGTATCTTCAGCTTTGAAGACCTGACAGTTACAATTCACGCTCCTTTTGAGATTGAACTGAAAGAAAAGAATTCCCAGTTATGCGTATGTACTGTTGGTCTAAAGTCCGCTCCTTAGATTTTTGTCAAAGAGGAAGTGTGGTTCCTGTAGCTATTAAATCTTTTTCAACTTTGCATTAATTTTATAATTCATACATTGCAGATTAGGAACAAAAGAAAGAAAGAAACAAAAACACATCTTCCCGCTTCAGGTAAGGAGACTATTTGCAAAATCCATTTTGACAAAGTCATTTATGGCTGTTTCACCTCATCTGGGCATCATATAATGACTTACATTTTTACACATGTGGACAGAGTCCTAGTCACCTTATATACCTTGAGTGATAGTCTATTCTTCAACCGGTGAGATATAATTCACTGGTATCCAGGTTTGGCTTCATCAGTTTAGAAGGGCAGTAACACTTCCTTGCTTGACAGAATTTATGGGAAACAGTTTTATGTTCCCAGTCTTAAGGGACTTAGGACTCACTATCTTATGAGTGTATTGTGTGCAGCTCTTTGTGTTAAGTTTCTGAGTTCTTTCTTGGAGACATTTGAGTTGTTCTGGTTATGTCATTATGTTATTTTACATTCTCTGTAGTGGCATTGGCATCAAACACTTTGGACAGTCCCCTGTATCAACTTAGAGTAGACAAATTCCTTTGTTTGATAGATTCTGTATTTATTTATTTATTTTTTAGTTTAATTATGAATCCCAAACTTTTAGAAATCAGTCTCACTGGATGTTTTTTTTTGCAAGTTGTAATCACCATCTGGTCTCTTATCAAGAGCTCAATTACTGTGATTGCTAACTGCAATTGCAAGATTAGCTCTTTAACCTTAAATTAGTCACAAACTCTTCTGGATTTTCACCTTCTTTTTGCTTAAAACTTCTGTCTGAACTATTTCACTTTTATGACTAGTATTATCCTTCTCAAATTAGCCTCATTTGCTTCAGTTAACTGAAAACTATTACAATTTATTATTTTATTTATTTATTTAGAATCAGCTATTACCATATTTTTTCTTCCGGCTGTTGTCTTTTTGAATGATGCAGTCTGCTTGCACGTAGAGGGGGGAATAGTGGATTAATACATTTCTATACTTCAGGAAGGCGTTTAATTTTTTTTTTTTTTTCCCCAATTGCAGACCACTACAACTGGGAGTCACTGTTTACACATTGCTTAGTGGCCCTTGCTGGGAGCTGTACTGAAGCACAGTCTCCTCATGGACTCATAGCCTTTTCTCAGACAATTGAATAGGATTTGTCAGTGAAAGGTGAATTCTAGCTGGTCATCTCCACTGGTGCATGCATGAGAAACACATTGCTCTTTCTCCCTTAAATAGAGCAGTGTCACAGTGCCAGTGGGTTTTGTAAATCAGGCAGGAGGCCAAAGAATACTGCCAAACCTGCTACCTGAAAACCAGATAAAAAAAATAAGCATATTGGCTTCAGCCACTGGCTACACTGTACGTGTATGAGTTCCCTTCCTCTTAGCACGGTAAGAGACCTGTTTTCGTCTGTCCTTCCTTTATAAAGTGGCCTTGGTCTCTTAACCTCCCTTCTTGGCTCTCCAGTAAGTAATTAGTGCAATTAGCTTTTGCATCATTATGCTAATTGCTCATATTGCCCAGTTGATTTCCCCAAAAGATACCTGAGGAACCAGCACAGGGAAAAAAATAAAAAAAAATTAAAAAATTGCGAAGCTCACAGTGACAATGGGTTAGAAAAAATGGGACTACTGAAAGACAGGATGGGACATTTGTCACCACCTGATTAACCATCTGTGTGTAACATGTAACTCCTTTCTGCAAGCAATGGATCATACTAACACAGAGCACGTGGGTAAAATACTGAAGCTTTAACTATGGTGGGACAGGCTCAAAACCCTGGTGAAGGATTTTTATCTGGCTGAGGTTTATTAAGGCTGAGGTTCTTAATGCCTTCTTTGCATCTGTCTTTACTAGTCAGACCACTTATCCTCGGGGTACTCAGCCTCCCAACCTGAAAGTCTTGGATGAAGAGAAGAACACCTCTACAGTTCAGGTGGAAAGCGTTAGAGATCTGCTGCTCCACCTGGACTGTCACACTTCCGTGGGGCCAGATAGGATCTGCCTGAGTGTGCTGATGGAATTGGTGGATGTGATTGCCTTCTATCATCTATCAGCAGTTGTGGTTATCCAGAGAGGTCCCGGATGACTGGAGACTTGCTAATGTGATGCCCATCTGTAAGAAGGGTGGTAATGAGGACCCCGGGGAATTACAGGCCTGTCAGCCTGACTTCAGTGCCAGGAAAGGTGATGGAACAGGTCATCTTGAATGCAATCATGGAGCATATGTGGGACAACTGGGGGATCAGGCCCAGTCAGCATGGGTTCATGAAAGTCAATTCCTGCCTTAGCAACCTCATCTCCTTCTATGACCAGGTTACCTGCCTGGTGGATGAGGGAAAGCCTGTTGACATAGTCTACCTAGACTTCAGCAAGGCCTTTGACACAGTGTTCCACCCTATCCTCCTGGAGAAGCTGGCAGCCCATGGCTTGGACATGTACACGCCTTGCTGGGTTAATAACTGTCTGGATGGCCGGGCCCAGAGGGTGGTGGTGAATGAAGTGAAATCCAGGGGGCAACCGGGGTCAGTGTTTGGACCCATCCTCTTTAATATCTTTACTGATGACTTGGATGAGGGAATTGAGTGCACCCTCAGTAAGTTTGCAGATGACACCAAGCTGGGGGGAAGTGTTGATCTGCCAGAGGGCGGGAAGGCCCTGCAGAGGGACCTGGACAGGCTAGGTCGATGGGCAGAGGCCAGTGGGATGAGGTTCAGCATGGCTGAGTGCTGGGTCCTGCACTTTGGCCACAACAACCTCATGCAGCACTACAGGCTTGGGGCAGAGTGGCTTGAAAGCTGTGCAGAGTAAAATGATATGGGGGTGCTGACTGATGCTCACCTGAAGAGGAGCTGTCAGTGTGCCCCAGTGGCCAAGAAGGCCAACAGCATCCTGGCTTGTATCAGGAGTAGTGTAGCCAGCAGGACCAGGGAGGTGATAGTCCCCCTGTACTCTGCTCTGGTGAGGCCGCACCTTGAGTACAGTACTCAGCTTTGTGCCTCTCACTACAGGAAGGACATCAAAGCCCTGGAGTGTATCCAGAGAAGGGCTACGGAGCTGGTGAAGGGCTTGGACCACAAGTCCTGTGAGGAGCGGCTGAGGGAACTGGGGTTGTTTAGTCTGGAGAAGAGGAGGCTCGGAGAGACCTCATTGCTCTCTCCAACTACCTCAAAGGAAGGAGCAGGGAGTTGAGGGTTGGCCTGTTCTCACAGGTAACTAGCTAATAAAATAGGTAAATAGGACTAGAGGTAACAGCCTCAAGTTGTGCAAGGGGAGGTTTATGTTAGAAATGAGGAGACATTTCTTCTCAGAAAGAACAGTCAGACATTGGAACATGTCACCCAGGGAAGTGGTGGGGCCACCATCCCTGTGGATGTTCAAGGAGAGGTTTGACGTGGTGCTTAGTGGGTGATGTTGGTGGTAGGTGGATGGTTGGACCAGATGATCTTGGAGGTCTTTTCCAACCTTAATGATTCTACACCTTTCTATTATTACTTTCACAATTATAAGTAATGTAATAGCAAAGTTTTCTCCCTAAAAAGACTTCGCAATGGCATACAAGTTTCACACAGACCTGAATGGCAATTTGATGCTTAAATTCCTTGTAGGGTAAAATTAATAGAAAATAAATACTACAGGCCCTGCTATGACATCTATAGCCTAGAGCATAGTTTGTGCATCATTGGGAGCAATATTTATGTAGTTAGTTTTCAGAAGTCTCTCAGAATGGAAATAGAATGATAAAGTCACCAACACAACATACCAGAGCATAGGAAAATAAAGTATTTCCTTGATTTTATCTTATTCAGATATATAGATGAGGAAGGAAACCACCCAGCTAACAGAAGAAATTAAAAACCATTTCAATGATGTAACAACTCACTCTGTGTTAATATGCCCTATGAGATAAACTGCAATTTGTAGTTGCTCTCAGGTACATGTTGTTAAGGCCCTGACAGCACTAATAAGCCTTCATGACTCTAAGCAGTCTCACCTGGTTCTCCATCCAAACATATGAGCCCAGAAGCTTTATTTAAGCTTCTCTTAAGGTCCTCTCTTTGAGCTTCCTGGCAAGAGGGTTGATCTTTATGTTTCTATGGCTGTGGAGTTTTTTGATCTAAACCGTAACCTGAAGACTGTTTTCCTGGCTTGACCTTTACCTTTACTACAGACCTGCCTAGTAAGTGCTGGCCCTGATCTTAATGTTGATCTGTGAATTGATTTCCTAGATTGATCTCAGACCTGCCTCATCACTAGGAGTGTGCCTGATGAGATAGGCTATTAGTTGGAGCTGGTTGCCTCTGGACTCTCATTACTTAGACCCTATGGGACTAGACCTTGGCTGGGGAGCCTCCTTCCTTTCTCGCTGTGAGTTTTCGTTGGTGCTACTGCCTAGCCTGTTCTTGCTTGTGCCTTGATGTGCGCAGGTATCCCTGTAAGCCCTTCAAGCCGTGCAGAGAATTTCTTATCAAATGCAAGCCTGTGATGCCTTGCCAGAGGGGATATGCAGCCAGGGAACAGTGAGAGAATGAGGGAAAAATATATCCTCCAGTGAGAATGGCGAGGATCTCATATGGCTCTTTCATGCATATGTTAGCCTTCTGTAAAGTCTGTGGCTGCAGAACTCATGGAAGAAATCCTACACCTGTTTGAAGCACTAAAATGTAGAGCTGGATCAGCTGGATATAATTGCCTAATGTCCTAGGAGCAAATAATGGCTGTTTTTCTAACTGTTATGAAGTGCTGCTACAGAAGCACCACCAGTGGACAAAATGCGAAGCTGGTGTGCTCTGCTTTCTCCCAAATAAGTGACTGTTTGGAAGCAGTACTGGAACTGTAATTTGAATCCTGCTCAAGACTGAGGAGAGCCCTGCTAAGGCAAAGATAACTCCCCATATGATGATAAGTTAACCAGTGTACAGGAGAGCAACTCCTAGCCTATTTCAGGCACAAGATGTATGTTGAAACAGGATGAGAGGCTTCTTAAAGAGGAAGTGGAGAAAATCCACTCCATTCAAATTCCAGTAACAGGAGCTTCAGTCAACCTCAAACAGTTACTTCTAATACAACTAAAGGAAGGTAAGAGTGCTGAGCTTTATTGCTTCTAGAAGTACAGTTCTATTAGTAAAAGCAATATGCTGCACGTTTAATTGTTTCTATGTATTTTTACAGAAATATTTTCTATTGGTACCTTCCAAATGTATTTGGAAAGCACTTTGAGTATCTGTCTGCTGCTCTATTGTTTACTCATTGAAGGTTGCTACAACTTCTAGGTGCTGAAAATCATCTTAGCTCTCAGCATAAGGTTTAGGAGGAATGGAAAGAATGTTAAAGGCAAATATTCAGATGCTAATCAAGTGTTCTGTGTGTCTTAATAAAAGAAAATATCTCTCTATTTACACATATTATTGTAAACACTTTCTGTGCTTGGCATGCTAGAGATATCTATGTCTGATCTTGGTTGCCTCAGCCAAGCTGTGCATCTGCTAGAGCTGGATGAACTTGTGGTGCACTTATTACTCCCCCTCTTTCAAGCTGATGAGGTTTCTGCTACCTCACTTTGAGGAAAGGAACAGTCCATCTTTTGTCTGGAAGTTAGTGCTCTTTCTAATGTTTCTGTGTTGGTTGAGGTAGATGCACTTTCAGAAAAGGCAGAATATTGGTGTGGTGGTAGTGGTTATATTAGTAAGAGTATGCTTGATAACAGATAGTAGTGACTTTGTTTTTTTTATATAGTAAGTCTCCATGTTAGTACGCATATTGGGTATTAAAAAATGTCTTGTGAGTAGCTCTGTTTTCAGAGATGTATGTAAAGTTAGTCCTTGTTAGACTAGGCTATGTTGCATTCCTGTATGCTTTAGGTCACTTGAGTCTTCTGTTGCATTTGTTTTTGACATAGGTTTATGATGTTAGTCAGAAATCTGAGGTCTCTGTGGGACTGGGACTTCCAGGATATATTTCTGAATTTGGATTTTTTGTGCCTTTTTTTTTATTATTATTATTTTCTTGAAATCCACCTTGTATGCTGCATCATATGCCCACCTTTCAGAACAAAGAGCTGTGTATTATAATTTAGAAGGAGTGAGAGCGATAAACAACCCAACTCATACGTATTTCTATCTACAATTCTAACTGATTATATTATTACTAATGAGCAAGCGAATGAGTTTATTGTCCTTTAGGTCATAAAATAGCCAGAAGCAGGCTGTGCTTTTCTCAAGTTTATTATCTGTTCAGAATTTGCACAATTATTTTATCTCTCTTAAACCTGTGGATGGGAACTGAGTAGTTTATTTGACATTCAGCTTCTGAGCTGCATTTCTCCTATTGATAACTTTTATCAGGAGCAAGTCTTTAAATCACTTGCAGACTAGTTGAAGATAAAGTACAGGGATTTTTTTATACTGAACTGTTCCACAAACATTTCATGTGCATGTGTATCTTGCATTCTTAGGAGACCTTCTCATCTATGTGGTGGGTAGCCATTTTCTTCACTGCAGTTACCTTGGGGTAGAAAGTGGGGAAAAACCAAATGTGTGGCAAGAGCTCTCAGAATTCTTTACTAGATACTACATACTCATAGTAAAAAGAGATGTGAATCTTATTTTCTTCATGTGACTCTTGTAGTCTTCTCACAGAGTAGTGAGACTGAGAGAACTGTTGTGCTGGTTTTTGACTGCTTGTCTTTCATAGATAGGTCTGCATGAGTTTGCAGTCTGTCTAGTGGTTGCTTAGTTCTTTCCAGAGAGCAGGGGATGCATGTGATGAAAGTGCATGTGTAAAACATCTCAGGCTGTTGCAAGAGGGAAGTATTTGTTGCTACCTTGGAACGTGTTGCTGGGTTTCACATTACTGAAGTGCAGTATGTTTTCATGTGGTGAAAGAAGGTTGTATGCTTGGAATTAGTGTTTTGCAAAGCTGGACAGATGTGTGAAGGCAAAGAGCACAGATTCTGGGATGATGCCTTTGCAGGCAGAACCTCACAAGTAACACTTGTGAAATCTGTGCTGGACCCAGGTCAGGATAGTATGATGGCCAGGGCTTCTATGAATGAGTTTTTCAGGATATGATGACTAAATAGAAGTCTTTCTCACTAGTCTTTCTCACTACCCTTTCTCACTAGTCTTCCCTCTCAATTCATGCTACATCACTACTACTATACTTCTTCCTTTTCTCTCATGCCAACTGTATGTTGGAAGAAGCACTGTCCTGGAGCCTGTATTAAATCTGTGCTGGTGCACAAAGCACTGAACTACTCAGACTAGTCACAGAAACTGAAGTCAGGAGTGCTATCCAGTGATGTTTTATCAAATCTGTCTCAGGGAAACTAGTTAGAAACCTAATGGCAGTGACAGCATAGTCTTTTTTCTAAGGCTGAAAGCATATTGTGCAAAGTAATGCTGTTGCTGATATCAGTTGTAGGGTTATCCAATGTGTGGGAGGGACAGGAATGAGGGAGCTCCTAGGTTCCCAGGTCTGCTGACACAAAGTAGACCCCTGCTTATTATACTGCTGTGCATCCTGATGTCTCTGCCTTGTCTCTTGTCTTGTCTGCTTGACTTCCTGTTAACATTACTTCCACTGTTGTTGCTAACAGCTTGCTTGAGAGGAAAATTATGCTATGTTGGGATTTGAGATGTACAGATAGCTTTAAGTTTTAGTTACTGTCAAATAAATTTTCAAAAACTTTGTGATAGTGTTTTTCTGAAAAGAGCATAGTTAGATCCTTGCCTATTTACATTAAGTCCTTGTGTGCTAAGGCTTTAGTGAGAAAGAAGGAGGTGGGGGGGAGAGAGAAGGGAAATGTTCTAACTGTATGTCAAGCAGTGGCCTTTAACATAAAACCTGCTATTTTGGTATGAATATTGGAGGAGGCAATCTTCAAATTTGCTTTCAGATGACATGAGTGAAACTCAATCATTTATATTTGTGGAAAGCTGACATTGAAAGAACTTGTCTTTAAACTAAAGTAGATACTTGGAAAACTTTTTTTTTTTTTTTTTTAACACCAGAATACCTTTATTCATATGGTGGGCTTAGATGGGGAGCATGATATGCTGCCCCAACAGTACAAATTGTTGGAACTTTTTTGGTCCTTTTGTGTATATCTTATCACTTTAACATCACATGTATGATATTTTCCATAGTAGAAGCCCTGGTTGTGAATAAATGTTTAGTTAAATGGTGGGACAGCTTATTTTCTTCTTTGAAGAAGCAAAGCATAGAAAGTTATTCTGATTTATGTATAATTATTCATGCCACCAAATCTTGGTATAAACTAGTGAAAAATCTTTTTGAACTTTCTAGTCCTTATATTCAAACTTTTAATTAACATTGTCTGTAATTCTCATGTTTTTATTGTAGCTCTCAGTATGTTTTGATAGCATTCAGGGAGCAAAAACTAAGGCTTACCATTGCTAATTAAACACCTGTAAATTCCTGCAGATGAGAAAGTAAGGATTATGAAGTCTTTTGGGAGGGAAGGGGGGAAAAATGTAAGCCTTATATTGTAAAAACAGTAGTTCAAGTGCTGTTTAGATTGCTTCATTAATTAGAACTTGTCCTTCATCTGTGCAGTTATGAACAGATTAATTTTTGTGTTTTTATGCAGGTAAAATATACAGTCCAAAATAGTCCAAATTGATCAAAGCATTTTTTTTTATTTATTATTATTTAATGCAAAATAGTCTCTTATCCAGGATTGTTTCTATATTTTTGCCATATTCTTGCCCCTGTGTTTTATTTGGGGGATGTGGGAATTCTTTTAAATCGAAGTCTGTGATATTTATAGCCTTAAAAGAATCATGTGTAGGAGCTAAGCTCATTGTGGAGCTTCAGCTGATACATAACCATGTAACATAAGTGGTAATTTATGTACCACTTCAGTATCTTATGTTGAAGTCCAGTTCCACACAACTGTATTAACTTTAAGTTAGTCAACGAAAAATTGAACTAAATGGAACTTATGAAGAAGCCAGACTTTGCACCATGAGGTTTGACATTTTTTTCTTCACTTTTTCCTTGAGCTGATTTAAGGATGCTTTGGACAAAAATTAGCTAGTTTATTTTTGAAATTCTAAATTCTCAAGAGAAGAAACTCAGGTTATATTCTAGTACGTGCAGGTTGCTTTTTCTGTGAGGAACAGACTCTGGAAGGCTCAGAGGGATTCCGTAAAGATGTCTCTGTGCTCAGAGGTGGTTAAATAATGCAAAACCTCAAAGGTTAAATGACACTGACTTTCTTCTTTGTTCACCACAAAGATTTCTCTAGACAATTTTCTGTAGGCTTAGGTGAAGAAGCTGAGCATCAAGAGATGTAAGAATGAAATAAAATTACTTGGAAATGAGTTTAGGAACTTCTTGTGAGGGTGATGTATGAACAGAGCTGGATCAAGCTGTTTCCATCCATGCCCAAGGTCCCATGTAATTGATACATATTTGATTGTGCACATTTTGTTCTCTTTACTTTTAAGATATAAATTTTTGGCTGTGATTTTTTTTTTCTTAAAATAAATGACACTTTTCTTTGTGAAATCTGTCCAGTCACTAACTCATGCTGCTGCTGTCTCAGATCAAAAAGACAGCTGCTGATGCTGTGCTGAGGTGTGACCTGCTGGAGGTACCAGCAGGAAATTGCATTGGGATTATAGCTTTCCTAATCCTGTTTTTAGGAAAAGAACCTAGACCTAGCACAGTAATAAGAGGTGCTAGAACTGAAAGTGTTCTGGAGTACCATGAGGATTTCTGATGAGTGATTAGCTCCTAAACTTTATTATTATTATTATTTTTTTTTGTCTTGGAATGAACTTGTGCTGCCTCAAGATGAAACGATCTGTTCCTCCTGAATTGTTGTTTTCCTGATGAAGTTTAAATGTGAGTAATTATTTATGTATCATTGAAACAAATTGAAGACTTGCATTTTGTGGAAGGCTGGCTTTGCTGTTTTGTTCTCTTGCTGCTATTCACATACTTGCTTTAAAAACAGAAGGTAAATCAGTCTACTCTGAAGTCAGGGTATATTGTCTTAAAATGTCTTAAATACCATCTCAGTATTCCCTCTTAGCTGTAACTTGCATCCAATGATGCTCGAAGTTCCTGGTTTTAACTCCATGCCTTCAGCTGACTTGCATTTACTTTCCTGGGTAGCTAAGCTCTTAAGGTATGTTTGGCTGGGTTCTTGGTACGGGCATCTTTGTGGATATGTCTGGGCAGAGCCACAGTCCTCTGTGCACATCAGGAAGATCAGCAGTGAGCCAGCTCCAGCTGCATTACTGTGAATAAGTAACCCCTATTTGTTCTTCCTTAGCATTAACCTTATTTTTGAGTGGTGTCTTCAAAGTAGACACTTCTTCACATTCAGGTGTTAAATAATTGTGTGGCTAAAGGTGTTTATGTAGAGTGCAAAAAAGCACTTGAGTTTATAAAGCAAAAAATAGAAATAGCCTGTAAGTCAGACTAAATGTCATTTTAAAAAGTCAAGCACAAAATGAACTTTGTCAAAATATTTTTGGCTGACAACAACAATTTTATTCCTTATTACTTTTATCACCTTATATTTATGATAACTTCAAAAAGTGTTTCCAGAATTCTTGCCCTGAATAATGCACTTTCATAATGAAGGTGGTATGGAGTAGAAAATTTTCTATTGATGCAGGCATTATTTTTCAAAATTATTCTGACATATTTACTGCTTTATAAATGTGGGAAGTATAGGAGAAAGTGGAAAGCTCAGTGCTTGTGTGTGCATGCACAAGCCTTTGTTTGACCAGTTAGCTTTTTATGAGTCTCCAGAAATTTCAGCTTGTATTTTGAGCAAAGGCTTAGGTATGTTCTGAAATTTGTTTAAATCATTCACCTAACCTTTTTTAATTAACAAGAGGGTTCCACAATGTCTAAATCAGAAGACTAAGTACTGTTTCTACAAATTACTTGCATATGATTTGGTGATGCTGTGTATGTTCATTTTTGTTTTGCTGTAACAGGAGCAGGCAGTACCAGGCTTCTCTGCCAGAACACCCAAATAATTCTAACTAACATGAGATAAGCACCTCTTAATATTTCTTTTTTTTTTTTTTTTTAAAGATGACTTCAAAGGCAAATAGAAATTCAAATCATGGTGCAAATAATAGACGGTGGAAAAATTGAAATTTTCAGTGTATTATCTTCTATTCAATAGTATTTCTTAAAGTCAAACTGAACTACTTGACAAAGGTCAAACCTACCCTGCTCTATTGTATGTACTGTATATGTTTAAAGTAAGGATCCTTTGTGCCTCATGACCTGTAGGTCTAGCAGTCCTGGAGTGGGCTGTGACAGCTCAGAAGAAAATGCCTTCCTCTTTCCTGCCCTGTGCTCCAGCAGCTGCTGTAAGGTGGGAAGTAGGGCTCTTTGTGGGAAGGGTCGTATACCGTAGGGCTGTTGGTGTACCAGACAAGGCAACTACTGCCCCAAATGGGCACCTCTATCCTGCTAGACCAGCCACCTGTGAGAGCAATTCCTGACTCTTTTCTGTTGGAAAGAAAAGCATCCATTTGGAATAAATTGTGCGAAAATCAAAGATTTGCAAACCCAGCTCCTGAGATGAGTAGGCAGACTTGGAAAAAATGCTCTTTGTTTTCTTTCTCACAAGTTCTCCCCATCAGGCTTGTGCTTTTACTTTTTCCAAAACTTGCATGGCCTCCCTGGAGGCAGATCTTGCATAGCTGTTTGCCCAGACAAGTTGGGATGTGTTCCAGACATGTCTGCAGCATGTTTGCTGGCAATACTGTTGGCATGTCTCCCTCACCTTAGGGATGTACCCAATGCCTGCAGGGGAAGGCTGACCCCCTTTACTTGTTGCAGGCTATAGTTAATTCTATCATTTTGGGTTGGAGTGGCTGTGGGCCTTCCACCCTGATGGTTTTGAAATAGCGGAGGTGAAATCCTCCTCTTCGTAGTGGGTGAGAGATTGCTCAGGTACATCACTTAAGGTTAGTCATTATGAAGCACTGGCCATTGTGAGTCAAGTTTAATTTACCGTATAACTTCATCTCTTCAGCTGTAAGGTTTTGGTGGGCAGGATATGGTGTGTGGTGTTTCTAGTTCTTCAAATCGTTTAATCTTGTGCCCTGTGTTACTGTTTTGAATACTTTTGTCTGAACCCAAAGAATTCCACATTTCAAGCCCTGCTACCTCCAGATAGGTCAGGAAAAAGTTTTAGGACTAAGGAATGTGCAATGTTCTGTTGTTCTGTTTTCCTTCTTTTCTTTCTTTTTTTCTTTCTTTTTTTTTTTTTAATCTTCTATATATATATAGCTTTAATTTGAATTACTGAACAGTCCCAATGTGCTCATGCTCACTCATTAGTGCCATAAAAACCTTGAGATTTATTTAGCAAGCCTTGATATGCGGAATATTTTACTTTCATTTTAAATGGTATTGTGCCAAGGCCTTTCAGAAATTATCTGTCTAAAACTTAGTAGCTATCAGCTTTAGAACTGTGTTGAAAATAACTTTGCCAAGGCATATTTGAGTTTTTATTGCTGCATTAAACCAATTTTTATTGTGTCATAAAATGCACAGGCAGTATTTACACTTCCAAATACTTTAAATATGTAGCCTAGCCTTTTAGAAAAGATGAGATATTACCATCACTCACTTCAGTGGGGTCTTGATTGGCAAGAATGATGCAGCCATCTTCTCTCTACTGTGTGCATGTGTTTGCTGGAGTGTATGTAGATCTTGGTATCTTGTGTGGGGAGGCAGCCCTTAATGGGCAGGCTAACACGTGCTGTCACTGCAGAGAGGTGCTGCTGGCCCATTTTCTAGGACGGGGAGCTGTAAATCAGATGAGCAAGAGTCTGTTCACTCTACTGGTGCTGAGCTGTTCTTGCCTGACCTTGAATATTCTATAGCAAATTGCCCAACTCCTTTGTGGTACTGTGGTGTTTTTGTTTCTCTTGGTGAAACTGAATAACAACTTGAAATAAATACTCATTGTAAAGTGTTTGGATACTTGCAGCTGGAAAAGATGCAGGCAATGTATGATAGTATTATTTCTCAGTATGATTTAAGATGTCCTTTCCATCAAAGAGGATATTTTTGACCATTGTTATTCCATTAGATGTTACTCTCTGAGAATAGTCATGGGGGTGTTCCTTAGCAGTTCATAGAAACCTTCTGCATGGAAAGAAGTGTGATTCTGCATGGAAAGAAGTGCTTGAGTGCCTGTGAATTGCTTTGGCAGAAATACAACTTCATATTTTAATAATATTTATTCCACATTGCCCTATTAATGTACTTCAGCACTATTCTTGAGAGCCATACTAGCACTGATGGGTAGCAGTCAAATTGCAGTGCTGGTACAATCTTTTGCATCAGCTGAGGCTGCTGACAAGTGTACTATTTCAGCAACAGGCACTTGACCTTTAAAAACTGGCCTTGGATCACTTAGCTGCTTCACATTCATCCCGAAATTGCTATGACACTTTAATAGGGATGAGCCTGATGTTCAGTTTAATTGTCAAGACTACTTAGAAGTGGGACACAAAGTACTTATTGTCCACAACTAAATATTGGACTGTGTAAACTTCTATTTGGATTTGTCTGTTCTGGTGCTCAATTTATCCACTTATCAGATGTTTTTATATTTTTTTAAGACTGTGATGGGTATCAGAACTGTCATCTAGATAAATTTTTGGATCAGAGTTTGAGAAAGTTTTAGCTTTTCATGATGCTGTTGGAAAGTTGATCTGAATTTTGAAACATCAAGTAATCGTCTCTCCCTCCAAATTTCAGTCTGAGATCACAAAAACATTTCTGTTGGTGGAGCTGAAACTAAGGGATGCCTTTTCACTTTTGTTTTAACTTTTCTTGTGCACAACTAAAATTGTGGAAGAAAATACTGTGAAACCTGCAATACACATCCTTGATATTAAAGTAAACAAAATATTTAAATGCTGTCAAAGTTAGTTCTATTTTTCTTATATAAATGAAATACCTTATTTTAAAAATGCTTTGGATCTTAACAAAATGTTTCGTGACAAAATATTTCCTCAAGTTATTTGAATATTCTTAGGATAACTGTGGGATTGACACTGCAGGAGAATGACTATCGATTTGAACAGAGGATAATCTGAACTATATTTCAGCTCAGCAGCTCTTCTTGCATACCACAATTTAATGGTTTTCTGCAAGGGGGAATTATCTTTCTTCCAAAAAACAAAAAGGGAGTTGGGAGACTTCTTGAGTTCCTAATATAAAACCAAAGGCTTTTCTGAACTAGGATCCTGCATACAAATTAATTCCAAAGTCTTCCTTTGGAGATTACTGACAGCAGATTGAAAGCACCACATCTGGAGATAAAGTTTTAAGAAGTGTGGACCATATGCTTGACAAGAATGTTTTTGTGTAAATGAGAGAAGTAAGTATCTGACTAAACAGTGGAGAACTTTAAAAAAAAAAAAAAAAGCCTCAAAGCATAAAAATGAGATTTTTTTTCAAGAGTTTACTGACGTCTGTTGTACTGCAGTGTTAGAAACAGCATTGTGACCATCCTCTGGTCTGTTCAATTCTCTGCACAGGTCATCTAGACTTTTTTTCAAAGTCTACTTCATTCTTACAAGGGCAGAAGAGTTTTATATTTGTTTTATAGAAAAACAGGTTTGCTAGGAGGAAGAGAAACCGAAGATTTGGCATTAATATGGCACTAAAAACTTTAATGAATGTTTGGAATTTTGTAACTATTCCCTTGCCTGGGCTTAATAATACCTGGACTCTTTACAGCACCACTTGTCATTTGCTGTTAGTGGTTTCTGAGCTAGCTCTTTACTGCTCTCCTTTTTGATGAAAGCTCTACTTGAGCATTGAGAGGTGATCACCTGCTTTGACCAGCAGCCAGTGACTCTGCCTAGAGCTCTGTCAATATGGCTTGCATTGATAGCATGAATGTTTCCTGCTTGCAAGGAAATAATCTACCACATTCACAAAAACAATCCCCCGAATCAGTTGTGAGATTGCGTGAATTCCAATCACAAATTTTATAGTTATTCATGCTCAGGGGAGGAGCAGAGGTGTGCTGTGAGCTACATGCCAGTCAGTACAGCTGGAATTTCCAACACAGAAAAAGAGCAACTATGCCTTCAGGCAGAATGTACAAGTAAATGGTAATTCATGGAAAAGTTTCCATAGACCTAGAGAACACACATGTCCAGCATACAGCTAGATAAAAACATCATACTATGGGTGAACAATTGACTGATGAGTAAGGCTCAATGGGTTATGGTAAATGTGGTTACATCAGGCTGGTGGCTGGTCACCAATGGGGTATCCCAAGGCTCCATTTTAGGGCCAGTTCTTTTCAATGTTTTCATAAATGATTTGGAATTAGGACTAGAAGGTGTTTTAGGTAAAATTGCTGATGATACTAAACTGGGAGGATTTGTTGACTCTGTCAAGGGTGGAAAGGCCTTGCAGAGAGATCTGGACGGATTGGAGAACTGGGTGATCAGCATCTTCATGAAGTTTAGCAAGAGGAAGTGCCAGGTCCTGCACCTGGGATGGGGGATGAGATACAGGACAGCAGCCCTGCAGAGAGGGATCTGGGGGTTTTGATTGATAGCAAGCTGAATATGAGCCACCAGTGTGCCCTGGCAGCCAGGAGGGCCAACCGTATCCTGGGGTGCCTCAAGCATAGCATTGCTAGTTGGTCAAGGGAAGTGATTGTCCGGCTCTACTCTGTAATGGTGTGGCCTCACCTCGAGTGCTGTGTGCAGTTCTGGGCACCAGAGTATAAAAAGAACACAAAACAGTTGGAATGTGTGGAGAAGGGCTCCTAAGATGGTGAAGGGCCTAGAGGTGAAGATGTACGAGGAGCAGCTAAGGTCACTGGGCATGTTCAGCCTGCAATAGAGGAGTCTGAGGGGAGAACTCATTGCAGCCTACAGCCCCCTCACGAGGGGGAATGGAGGGGCAGGCAAGATCTCTTTTCTCTGGTGAGCAGTGACAGGACCTGAGGAAATGGTGTCAAGCCGTGACAGGGGAGGTTCAGGCTGGATATCAGGAAAAGGCCCTTCACTGAGAGGGAGGTAATAACAGGCTCCCCAGGGACGTAGTCACGGCACCATCCCTGTCAGAGTTTAAGAAGCATTTGGAATGTGCACTTGGTCATACGGACCAAGTTGGAAAAACTGTAAATAACAAAATTATATATACCGTGGTTGATGATAACTTTTTAAAAAGTCAGGTATTTTTCCTTCAGATATTTTCTTGGGGTACTCATTTTTAATAGATTTCTTGAGTGTAGACATCTGCTTTTTTATTTTTCCTAAATTATGCTCTTTTTTCTTTAATATTTCTTCTGATTATCATTCAGAGTGACAAGTCTTTGTATTTCCTGTGGTTAATGTAAGGAAAGCTTTTTTGAGCTGTAAGTTTTCTTTTCTTTTCTTTTTTTTTTTTTTTTTTAAGACTTTCACATTATCTTGCATTCTTTTTCAAGCAACTACATGGGTGAGTTGCATATGACTGTTTTTACTTTTTCCTTTAAGTGTTTATGATCAGGTTCCCTAAGAAATGATATGAGAAACTCTGGGCACAGAATATTATGGTTAAGTCTACTGGAACTCCAGGATAAGGATGCTTTTCAGCGGAAGACCCTAAGTTGAAAAAAGTCTTAAAAGAAAAGACTCAGGAGTTATGATCCTGAGGCCTTAAGAAGATATAGGGGAGCAAAGGCAGGTGGCACAAAAAAAAAGGGGGGGTGGGGGTGGGGAAGGTAGGATCAGAATGGGGAGAAGTTGGAGATACTCAGATGTTTTTACTGGGGGCATGCATAATGAGTGCAGTTAGTACCTTCAGAGAAATTCTGTTACTTTTTACACGTAGATCCTTCTCAACAGCTTTACCATGATGCATGTAAGGTAGGTCTGCTATGCATCTCACTTGAATATTTCACATTTTATATATCACCCTGAACATAAAGCTCTTGTTTAGTAACCACATAATGAAACAGTGATTAAAAATAGACCCAGCAGTGAACAGCCAGAATAAATCCATCCAGGAATAGGTGAATGTCCTCTGCTGTTGGTGTGGTCAGTTCTAAGCACTGAAAGCTGGTAAGCAAGGGTGTGGCTAATGCAGTAGGTGCCACATCCAACCATGGGGGAAACAGGTTAACTGGATTTCTCTCCTCATAATGAAATGTTAAAACTAGGTGTTTGTTTTCCAGGTTAGTGCATATTACAGTTCTCCAGAAATCTTTCCAGCTAACACATTTTATGTCAGATTATGATCAGGTCGGTATACTTGAGCCTATTTATATTCAAAAGGCTAAAATAGCAATGAAAATTCTAGTATTTTGTTACTTGAATGCAACAATTCTTTCATTTTTTTTTTCAAAGCCAACAGCTATACTCCTTTTGCTTGTGATGATGCAAGATGAATATATTAAAATTTTTATTAATTTTCACAACGATTATTAGTTGAACTCTGGAGCAGTTTTTGACCATCCTCTCTGCTTATATCTATTATCAGCATGTGCATATGTGGATTGAATAAAGGCAGAAATTTGCATGTCAAGTCACTACTGTGCAGCTGTTGCTCTTCTCATGATGCATATGATTATTTTAAACACAGGTTCTTTCGCAAGTGTATCCAAGTTCTCTGCCAGGAAGTGGTCACTCTTGTCCCTCTGCAATTAAATCAAGTCTGTTGTACCTCTGCCTTTAATTTTTTCTTCACAAAACTATCTGTGTTCATTATGTTCACCCACATTACTTTTTTCAAGATGCCTGTTTTTCTGTTTTAAATCAAATATTAGACTGAACTGTAAGTGAAATACTAGATTAATATGCCTGTGATCGATTGATCAATCATTGGATTTCTGGAGAGGAATCATTTGGACTTCTCACTTCACTTACGCTTGTGATTTTTATCTGCATCTCCTGTTGTTAGTAGATCTTAGAATTTCAATTCTTTTTTTTTTTTCTGCTCTGTCCTTTGCTTCCTGCAAATGTCAGAATGTCTTGTCTTTCTTGTTCTGTTTTTAACTCAAATCTTGCTGTGATAACGCTAGCCTTTAAAAGTTGCCACTCCTACTCGTTCAATATAATGTGCTTTTGAGAGTGTTCAGGCACCACTCATTATGACCCATGCTTTTTAGAGATTTTATTTGAAGTTCTAAAGCTTAAGTGGGGGTGGGGATGTTTCTTATTTTGATGGTTTTCTAGGCAAAACCTGAATCTCTAAATAGGGAAAAGCAGAAAAATAATGAGATGTATGCCAGCAGAGAGAAGCTCAGCTTCAAGTTTTGTGGCTGTATACCCCTGGGAGCAAGGTGTTTCTAATGTGAGTTTAGATAGAAATTATGCAGTTGACCTCTACACTTTTAAATCCAACACCCTTAATCTGAAGTGCCATCCCTTTGTAGCTGTGTGATTCATGTTAACATCTGAGTAGCTCCCAGTCTTCCAGTACTCATTCCCATGTCCTTGCAGATGGGGATAAGACACTAGGAAGGTAAATTACGTTAATAAGGTCACATGGGAAACTGATGGTAGATCCCCTGCAACCTAGCCTTATGCTCTTATTGTATTATCTTTGATTCCATTTTTCTTGTTAATCCTTTAACTGTGTCATTGGAGGTGGTTATTTCTGCAATGACTTCCCTCCCTGTGGTTATGAAGTCTGAGGTAAATCTGGTGGTGTGGGAATGAGCTTTGACTAAATGTCAGGTAACAAAATGTGTATGACTATCTACTGTAGTGTCTTAGATTGGATAAGTATGGCACTTCTGGAGGAATTTCCTAATTGTCCATGTTGGAGAAGCAGTTTGGATTGAGTGAACCATACTCCTGCAAGATGAAACTATGCAAAAAGGTGCTAGAGATGTACCTGAAGCACTTCAAAGGTGAATGGTTGCTCGCTTTGTAGGAGTACAGTAGACCTGGCTAGTAAAGCTCCAGCAGTGGGTATAGAGAGAACACTGCCCTCAAAACCCGCTGCTTGGCCCACAGGTATACTCATGCTGAGCTGTAGTTGCAAGCGCGACTGTAGTTTAAGTCTTAAATCCTATAGGAGGCCTGCTTCAAAAGTGCTCTTGTTCTGTTTTACTGATGCTTCTGTAATGGTTTTTTGTTTTGTTTTTAATGAACCTGGATACATGCATGTGTTTATATTGTTGGTGAGCACTAAGGTGAGCATCATACTTAGGTTGATTTGCATAAGGTCTTCAGGCATTTGTTTCACTTCTGGAGTGTACTACACTGATAACCATTCTTTAGGGCATTTTATTTTGATGTGCTTTATTTAAGTCCTTACTATTTGGAGGAAGGTCTAGTGCACAATAGCTCTCTGTGACATTTGTGTGGTCATCCAAGCTGTGTGCTATTGTTTAAATGTTGTTCTCCCCCTTTGTCTCTGCAATTCCAGCTGGGTAACTAAAATACTCTGAGCAAGCAAATAATTATGACTACAAAAAAAAAAAAAAATATGTTTGGGGTTCTGTTAGAATTCATAGAATCTGGGGCTTCCAGACACTACCCAGGATGTCTGGTGCATATATGAATAATAAATCACTGTCTGAATAGTAGTGAATGAATTCTCGTTAATAAGCTGGCTTGTTCTGTTTTTGTAATAAAGCTTTGAAGACAGACTTTTGCAAGAATGTAGGCAATAGGGGGGTAAACACTTTCAAAATAAACTTCAGTGCTGTCCCTGCAGGATGCTTCTAAGTACTGCGAAGGCTTAAAATCCCTTCTATTACCTCTCTCCTTCAAATCACTTTCAAATCTTCTTTTAAAAGAGAAATAATTCCAAATAACAGTCCTGCAGAATAAAGCAAGAGGTTAGCTATTGTTGTGTTCCTATTTGGAGGAAAGGGGGTTATTTTTCTCTTATCCTTGTCTGATATTGCATATCATTAATTTCTGCTGGAGGAAGAAACCAGCAGGTACCCAGCTCACACCTGTCTTCTGCTTTAAATTCAGTTGGACTCTAATTTCACTAGTTTATTCTCTCTCTTCCTGATCTTTCTACTAGGTTTCTCTAATATTAGTGGGAGTGAGCAAGATACCCAGAGTACTATGGATTTAAGAAGAAAAAATCCACAAAACACCTGGTGTAGCAGAGCAGCATCAGTGCTCTTGCTTGGTGGCAGTAAAGGAGATGGTAGGATGCACAGAACTGGCAGTTGATTTATAACAGGAAAATATCTTGTGCAAAGGATCCCTTGGGTGCTGTTATTGGGAATGACACTTGCATGTGCAATCTCTTTCCTGTACTCACCTCTCTGAGGGTAAAGACTGCTCAGCCTTGTGCACTCCAATTTTACAGCAATGCGGCCGTTAGGATGTATACATCAAGATGTGAGCTGCTGGTGTCAGGTTTTCAATTTTTTCCTCCAAACAAACCACACTAAAATAACAAGTATTTTAAAACTTCAGGTTCTGCCTTGATTCTATACTTGGTGGACATTCACCTGCAGTGGCTGGCAACTCATCTGGTCAAACTCAATGAACAGGTTGGCTCTTTGCATGTGACAGACCAAGTTAAACAGAATACTGCCTGATGAAACAGGATAGCAGGTGGCATCCTCTTGCCCCTGGAGTGGAGTTACCTTACTGGGGGGAATCAAACATTCTGAGAACAAGAATACAGAGAAACTTGGTTATTAGAAAGGGTATTAATCGTTCTTGGAAACCGGTTCAGGATAAAGGTCAAGGAAAATAGCTTATTTCAAACTGATTATTTTATAAAACCCTAAGCATATGTTGAGATGTACTCGGTCTAAATCTGCCTTGGGGACAGTCTGAATCAAATGCTTTGGAGGATGGGGAAGGTGGAAATCCATGTCTATGGCGAGGAGCTGGAATTAGATGATCTTTGAGGTCCCTTCCAACCCAAGCCATTCTATGAAATAAACCCCCCAAAATGATGCAAAACTTTTGGAGAGGACTTCATTGTTTGGAACCTGATTGATATATTTTTTGTATCATTCTTTCCTTTATACTTGTGCTGATGTAGTCTTCTGGATCAGGGTGTAGTTAAGAGGTTTTAACTTGTATTCAGCTCTTGGCTGGTGGTAGAGGTGAGGATTATTAACAAAAACAGACCACTTACTTTTCTAGAGCTTCAAAATGAAATTAAATACAGTTATCCTTAATATTGATTTAGTTTTTTGTTCTTAAAACAAAACTTGGTATGTGTCTCAGTCCCATTCTTTATCATTTGTCACCATATTCAGCAACTGAAGTTAAGCCTGGGGCTGGAAGTAAGTGTACCAATGTGCAGAGATCTATAATGCTGGCTGCTGAGGCTGGAGAGCAATGTTGTTACTTGGCCTTGTTACTTGGCAAGAAATCGTGTAAGTAATCAGCAGGGTTCTAGAAGGTCATCCTCCTTCGAGTGTTGCCTAAAAGGCTCTTTGCTCTTTTTCCTTGCCTCTGTTTGAATTGATCCTGTCCAGCAGGGTCCGGCTTTGTACATAAATCCTTGCTAAGCTTTCAGCCTGCACTCTAGCTGTGCTGTGTTGCCTCACGCTTCTTGGTGTGCACGAATCAAAGAGATTGCTAGTTTGATAATGCTGATATCTGTTAAAGCCATGCCCTGAGAACAGACTGTTCCAACATGGTAACAACCATCTCATCGGTAACAGCAGGTCCAAGCTCCTGTCTTGCTGTGCTGTGCTGCTCTGAACATGAACTGTTTGTACCAAAGTGACTTGGCAGCATGGAGGGCACTGAAAGTCATGCTTCTGAATTCCTTGGTCATCACTGAGAGCTCTGTTCCCATTGTCAAGCAAGTGAAGAGCTAGCCCAAGAAAAGATGAGGCTGCTATGAACTTGTACTAGTTAAACCCTTTTCTTCCATGTATCAAGATGTTTTAAAAGTAGATGATTCTAGTTTTGTCTTTGCTTATCAGCAAAGTACCCTTCACAAGATTAACCTATTTGGACAGATCTTGGAGCTTGCTATTATGGCAGAGAGCATCTAGGAAACTGGATTAATTTAAATTTTTCAATTTCTCAGATCTGTAGGATTTGATTTGCAATAAGTTGTTCTGTAATGAGTGAAACATCTCCTTCCCTCTCTCTGCCATATGAAAAAATCTTATGTTTTTTTTTTTTAGCCTTCTTTTTACCAAGATATCCCTTATCTAAATACTGCTTTTCCTAATGCTTATAAGAAATGAATAACTGGTTATTTACTCCTTTGTCAAAATTATTGAAATACAGATGACTTTGAATTGTGAGCAAGACTGAATTCATAGATAATGTTGAGGTATAGATATGCTTTTCAGGTTATCAAAGCTCCTTATGTTAGGAATTCCTAATATTTGATCATAGGTTAAAAAATATACTAAGGTCCCCTTTTAGCTGACTGGAGAATCTTGTGGTATATGGAGGAGAAGGAACTGTCCATAATAAGGAAGATGTCTTTGATTGCTGTGTGTGTTTTTTGATCTTTTTTGAAAGGAAAGTGAAAGCTCTCTGAGGAAATGCATAATTTTTGAATGGCTAGATCCAAATAGCTTTGGGCAATGTGTAGACATGCAAAATACAGTACACAACACCATTGTACAGCTTGTGTTTCCAGTTGATAGACTGGATGAAACGGTGTATACATGCACAGGTGCATATAGGGTAAAGAAACAATTTATCAGGCTGCAAGGAACAGAATTTCAAATAACTAACTTAAAGCATTATGTCCCCTCTGGGAATGCTGGTTTCTAACTCCAAAACCAACCAGAGAGCTAGGCGCAGCTCTGTGTGGTCAAAAATTGCTGTTGACTCTGGTCAGGGTAGGTTTTCACAGGATAAATTAACGTTTGACCTAATATCAAGGCTTGGACCAAGCCTTCTTTTATTTGAGAAGCGACATGGCAACTTCCCTATCTACTCAGATCAGACAGGCACTCTTATTTCAAGGTTGTCACACAGATATATACAGAATAAACTGAGGTGTTCAATTTATCTATGTCAGGAGGATAGAGAAGGGAGTTGACCCTGCTGGAACTTGATCCGGTTGTGTTTTCATGCCTAGGTACTGCTGTTCTAGTAATGAGATCCCTGTGCTTCTGGGGATAACAGGTGTCGTCGTTTCATCTCAAACTTGACTCAAATGCTTCTTTGAAGAGATGTAATTGTTTGACAGACCTGCATCAGGACATGAACTGTAGAGTGACAGCACTTTCCCTTGGTTGAATCCTTGATTCTCTGAATGCTTAACCAATTCCTCTGTGTAAATGAAAATAGGAGATGCTCATATCTGGTTGTTGCAAAAAATTAATTGCTAATATATGTGATGGTAAGAAAAGCAATATGAGTAATCAACAATGACAATGCACACTTTGTGAAGGAAGTGGAGAACATGTAGAGAACAGATGCTACATTTAAAAAATATGAGGATAAACTGTGTATTGCTACATCTTTCATGGCCAGAGCATGACATCATGAATACTAAGAAAAGTATAAAAATATGGCAGTTCTTTTGAAACACGTGAAAATAGCATGTAAGCTGCTTCTAGCATTCAGAAACTTGGTTTTGTAAGCTCTACATCTAATTTTAGGTCTTGTGTGGAACATTCTAAAACTTGTAAGAAACCCACCAGAAGATTCAAATGTCAACTATGGCAAGAACTTGCAATGCTTAAGTAACACACATTCATTTTGCATGCCAGTGTTTCTTATTTGGTGACAGCTGTCTTCAGCAACTATAGACATAGAAATATGGCGGAACTTCTGTTCTTTGGGCTGGCGTTAGTGGGTTTGAGTGTCCTTATTTATATGAATGAAAGCTGAAATTCTTGTCCAGGTCCAGAAAGGTGTCCTTCTGTTGCATTAACAAACAGCAGTCTGGTGCAGTCATAAATAATTTATGAACTTGGGATATTGATTTTTTTTCAGTGCTTATAGGAAATTATATGCTTGTGGTTTCAAGAAATAATTGGTGCAATGTAATCACATAAAAATTATAGTCATCTTTAATTCTTTTCAAATGGAACCTTAATGACGCTGGATATGTTACAGAACCAAGCAAAGAGGGGGATGCCTACATGGACTGAAGAAATAGGAGTGCCAGAAACTGTGGGGTTTAACAGGTCTGACAAGAATGATCCTAATGGCAGTGGCTTTAAACAAAGTCTAATTGACATCTGCTTCATCACAAATCAGTTTTTCCACAGGAAAATATTGTAAACCCTACTGAAAACATTTAATAATACAATGTATGTTAAGAGCATGAAGTGCCTGGCATATTCGGAGGAACAAAAAAATAAATGTGTAAACCTTCATTGAGCTGAAGGTGGCTTTTGCTCTAATGTAATATAATTTTATTTTTACTGTAATTCTCTGTCGAAGCTCTGTATTTGGTTGTTTGTGACTCAAGAAGAAGGAAGGAAATAATAGAAACTTGACTAATAGTTGTTCTGATTTCCTTTTAGGAAGGGAAAATGACCATACTTATTTACGATATTTCCGGAGACTTGATTCTAATTGGAATGATACACCTTGTGAAATATATACACCTGAATAGTCAAGTTTGAAAACTGCATCGAGCAACTTCTAAGAGAATAGAATGTTGTAGGGCTCCTCTGCACTTTTTGATTAAACAAAACAGAAATGCTCATCTGCAAGCAGATTTCAGTAAAATCACATGGTGTTTTGCCTGTTTACAAGTTTAATTTTTTGAAAGCTATCAGGAAACCAGCTTTATAAAACAATTTCTAGAATGAGGTTTCAAACCACTCTGGGGCAACATTTAAATAGTCTTACAAACTCACTCTTGAAATGTTAAGGGCTGAGTTTGTTTGGCCTGGGTTAAATTTACTTTTTTTTTTTTTTTTGAATAAACATAGGGAGAAATTGCATGCAATTTCTGTGTGGAGGAGCATCACTTGAATTTGCTGTGAAGCTTATGTCAACTAATCCATTGTATTCATCCATAGCAGGAATAAAATATTCAGTACTTAAAAATGGAAAAGCTGCCAACAATTTTGGCGCTAATAATGAAATGGTATTTATGTGACTCAGTGGTGATCCCTGTAATGCTAACTGTAGGCTTAATGTGGCACATTAAATGACAGATTAATGCATGGAGTTAGCTTGAGGCTGAGAGTTGCAGAGAACCTCAAAATACTTTCACAGGGAACAGACTAGATCCAGGAAGCATGGCAGGCAAACTAGCAAAGTATCTTCACGCTTTATCTTCTGCTACAGTAGAAGTGCCTGGGCACTACAGCATCATCAAGATTTCAATGCAAACTTCTGCCTGGCTGGGAACCATCCACAATTGGATTTTTATTTTTGGATCGCTGAATGGAAGGGTTTTTCCTCTTCCTGGGACCCCAGGATTGTCCCAGTTCTTGCTGGCTATCACAAAGAAGCTGTGGAGTGAATTGTGCTGTTGTTGGTTGCACTGAGTATTACGTCCCGTTTCTCATTCCAGTTCTTGAACCTGCAGATTTGTAGTTCAAAACACTGAAAACAGTTAAACAACAATGGTCCTCTCGACTGTTCTGAAAACTCACAGTAGCTATTATTAAAATGTAAATGCGGGATGCACAGTTATGCTCAACTTCAACACACATTTAATGACTTCCAAACGTTTACTTTAGGCAATAACAATCTTATTAAATAGAACTTTGTGTCTCTGTTCAATTTTATTTGATGCACAGACATATGCAAATAACTTGCATTAGTAGTTTTGAGTGAGATTTCATTGGCAAGCTTAACAAATCTCTTGGTAGTACTCAGGCTGATAGTGTTAGCTGCCTGAATAGAAGGGTACATGGAACTAACATTTTTTTTCCACAGTTGTCAATTCCGGACTGATAAAAGTTTAGGAACAAACAGGACACGGATGTGGAATGCCCAAAGCTATGCTTTGCTGTTAAATTGCTGATTCAGATCCATTTGGGACTGAGTAGTGAGCAGTGACTGAAGATCACCTTGTTAGGTGACTTTACTGGTCTACGTGAAGTAAGACCTTAACGTGTCCTGCAAGTGCAGGCCCTCAGGAAGGGGCTGAGGAGAGAAACCCTTGAGCACGCCATGTTCTACTTTCTGCCCAAATGTCTTGTCTCCTCTGGCTGTGTTTCTATGCACAGCCAGGACTCACAATGGCAGGTCCTGTTGCTGCACGTGGCTGGTTTGGAGCATGGGGTGTGGGAAGTCCACAGAGAATTGGCACTCCGCACTGACAGATTGCACCACTTGGCAATCTATTGCCATCATAAAGGAGAAGGAATTATTTCATTGGCAAAGAAGCAGGACCATCTCTGTAATCCTGCACGAAGCTAGGTCTGAGGAAAAGTAGCTTTTGCCTGTAGACAATGTACTGAGGCATAAGTGAAGGTTATGGTGGGAACAGCCAAGGGCACCAAGCAGGGCCTGTGCTCAGGGAGCATGCTGCTTGCTGCAGGTGTTGGTAATATGGCTTTTGATTTTTTGGGGGGCAGGTGGGGGAAGCAAGAGAGGTCAGGGGAACTGGTGCAGAGTGGAGGGGGATGGTAAGCAATTTGTGGGAGGGAGGCAGTGGGAAACTGGAGACAAGATCTGAGCTCAGGCACCTGAACCTTGTTCCTTCTTCAGCTTTGCCTGCTGTCTGTCCTCTGTTTAAAAGTAAACTCTTCAGTCTTCAGAAATACTCTTCTACAGTAAGTTTAGGAGGGGAAGGGAATATTATGGAAGGTCTCCTTAAATGTGCCATTAAAGTCTCAAGTTGTTCACATGTCTAGCTGAAGCTCTGAATTAGCAAAACCTTTGGAGATTGGTTTCTGCCAACTAAACCACTTGTGAATGTAATTCACAACATCGGTGGTGTTGAAAGACACTTGCAAGCACTTTGCAGTACAATCTGTAAATTCCATCATGTTACAGATATTGGCCATGTATAACCTTTTTTTTTTTTTTTTTTGCTTAAGGGAGTGGATCCCACTCACTGTAAAGAAACCAACATTTACTGTTCAGTTAGAGAGCCTTGTTTTCTTGGAGACAGCATTGATCTCATGGACTGCTAAGTTATCTGTCACTGTCTAATAACAATCTGTTGCTTGCATGGGGAAAGCTGTAAAGCAGAGCCCAAATGAGACTCTGGGAAGAAAAAAAAAATAATTATTTCTGTGGGGAAGAGGGTTTCAGAGTGATAGCGGTTGGCATATGGGATGTGATTGATTGAACTTTGAGGAAGAAGGCATGCTTAGCCTATCTAAGGAGTGGAAAGAATAGATCCAAAGTGCTTATGGTTGTTCTGTCTTAGTGTGAAAGATTGGACTAGATTTGATTATGATCTAATGATAGGCAGTTGTGAATTACAAGGCAATATATTACTGCTTTGAGCTACTTCTGGTGATATTCTGGACAGAAAAACTGGAGAGATGATTAATATCCCCCTGCCCCCTTTCCCTTGCTCTCTGTGTAGCAACTGACCAAAAAGATTAGGTGACTGTTTCTTATTGAAAAGCAGATTGAAGATCTGTGTGCCAGATGCACACAAATGAAGGCCTGCTATTCTGGTATCTGCCACTCCTCTTCTGGCCATCAGTCAGGAGAATGACCAGGCTCCATACACAGCCCCATGCTACAGCTTGTTTGGAAGCATCTTTCCTTTCCGCTCTTTCATTTTTCACTTTGGTATTTAGATTCCGCATGTGGCTTTGCTGTTGAATGTTTGAATGAGTTTAGCCTAACACAAAGTGACGTTCCAGAAAATATAGGATACCAGAAAGTATGGGCTTCCTGGCAGTTGCCTGGCTGCTGCTTCATAGAGGTAGGATAGGAAGGGTAAAGAAATAAGAGTTTGAAGTCTGTCCCTTCCCAGCTCCCCACGTTCCCTCGTCTGCTTGTCTGAAAGCCCCAGGCAGCCTGCAGGAGAGTTTCCTGGGCTGATAAAAACAATATCCTGAAGAATGAAAGTGATGGCATATACTCCATGGGAGTCTCTGAAGGTCTGTCTTGGACAGCAACATCTTGTTAGACTACTGCTGCCTATGTCCTGTAATCTGGACCCCTCTTAATTTATTTTTGTGTTTCATAAAATGGACTGCTGCCCTTCTGAAGGGCTGATGAGTTGTACAAGTTGGATGAGAGATGATGGCATAAATGGGAGATTGAATTAGACAAGGAGCAGCAGTATGCAAAACATGAAGGGCTGGTGCTCAGGTGTGGTAATGAGACAATGCTGTTGCAAAAACCAAATATAGCTGCAGTTGGAAAAGGATGCAGATATAGAAGAGCAAATGTTTTCCATACACATGAAGAAGCAACTAAGTATGAACTGATGGTGCTGAGGAGGAAGAGGGCAGGACTGGGAGGCAGAGATGTGAAGGCTGGAATGGAAATGCTTTCATTTTTTTTTTTTTTTTCCTAGGGACAAAGGACAGCGTCATAAGGCAGGGCAAAAATGAAGCTGGGGGAATTTGAAGGAAGTGTTGGTAGCAGACAGGCTAACTGGTGAATCACAAAATGGCTTGCATTGGAAGGGACCTAAAAGGTCATGTAACTCCAACCCCCTGCCATAAGCAAGGATGCTACCCACTAATTCAGGTTGGCCAAGGCCCCATCCAGCCTGGCCTTCAACACCTCCAGGGATGGGGCATCCGCAGCTTCTCTGGGCAGCCTGTGACAGTGCCTCACCATCCTCTGAGTAAATAACTTATTTCTAAAGTCTAATCTAAATCTATCCTCTTCTAGTTTAAGACTGTTCCCCCTTGTCGTATTATCTACCTGAGTAAAGAGTCCTTCTCCATCCTTTTTATAAGACCCCTTAAATATTGAAAGGCTGTGAACTGGTGGTGTAAGTGAGGCAAAGGAAAGGTGTGTGTAGGAGCTGACCACAAGGATGTGTGTGAGCTAGAAGAGTGCTATTATTCCTGTTACTCTCAGCCATTCTTTTGTCCAGAGCTGTGGTATAGATATTAACTCGGTCCTTGCCTCTGTAATAAGATCTGCTGAGTAGACCAAGCACTTGAAAACTTGATTTTTTGTTATTATTGCTGTTACAGAACAGGCCAGTAAAATTAACTAAGCCAAAGGTTTCTGTTTTTTAAAATGTATGAAAAAAAAATAAGGATAAAAAGGAATTGTGACTCTTCCCTGTGCCACTGTATCCTCCCAGGGAAGCTCTTTGCTTGCAGGTGATTTCATTCCAGTCTACTGCTGGATGAATTTCAGCTGATGCTGGTCAACCCTGCCCAGGCCCTGGGAAGCTTTTCTCCCTCATCAGAAGCCCGACCATGTGGCTGCTCTGTTAAACTGAAGCCTGCCCTGAACTTCGCTAGGTCTGTCTGTAGGGTAACTCTTTGGTCCTGGGAGAGACATCTCTCCCAGACATCCTGCCCCGA
Organism: Oxyura jamaicensis; assembly: GCF_011077185.1. Classification (NCBI taxonomy): domain Eukaryota; kingdom Metazoa; phylum Chordata; class Aves; order Anseriformes; family Anatidae; genus Oxyura; species Oxyura jamaicensis. Next base: position 89,018,537 of record NC_048893.1, read on the forward strand.
GCACCATCTGCAGCGAGGGCAGGCCAGGGGGCTGCTCCGGGCTTAATCCAGGTGCCTGGAAAGCCTCTGAGGAGGATGGAACCGTCAGGGCCTTGGGTGGTGGCCTGCTGCCCTCGCCCTGGGGACAGCCTGCGTGATTGTCCCGGGCCCAGGTGTAGCGCTGGGCGGGCGTCTGTGGGGGAAGTGTGGGCGGCCCCGTGGGGTTCACAGCCTGGAACGAGCGGTGCTCGCCCCACGGGGGCTGCTGCGTGGGCGCTGGGCTCGGGTGAGCGCCCAGGCTCGTGGCAGGGCGGGCGGGACGCGCCGCAATTAGCGGTGACAAGGCACTTCCGGCCGAGACTTTCCGCATCGTGGCCGGTTAGCTCAGTTGGTTAGAGCGTGGTGCTAATAACGCCAAGGTCGCGGGTTCGATCCCCGTACGGGCCATCTCCGTTTTGGCCCCGGAGCTGGGAGCACGGGGCAGAGCTCTGCCCCGGGCCTCTTCTCTCCCCCGCGAGGAGACGCGGTCATGCTGGGCGAGCAGGAACGGCCGGCGGCTGGAGCCCCTCACCGGGGAGAGGCTGCCCCAGAGCCCCTACTTGCTGCTGGAGGGAGGGAAGGGAGTGCGAGCCAGTCAGTCTTCCTGGGTGTTAACCTAGGTGCAAATCCACTTGTAGAAAGCAGCTCCTAAAAGTTAATAGGACATCTTTTTGCACTGGGGGTTTGTCACTGGAACAAGCTGCCCAGAGATCAGGGAGCTGCCGTAGTTGGAGATGCTCCAAACCTGACTGCCATGGCTCTGGGCAGCCTGCTCTAGTTCTCCCCGCTCTGCTGAGGCAATGCCTGTGGGTCCCTTTTGCCATGGCTCCGAAGAGGCTGGGGACTAGAGAACTGCCAGAGGGGTGGGCTGCAGAGGAGAGGGGGTGACAGTAAACACAATAGGGTCAGCATGGCATGGGCTTGCGGCTGGAGGAGCTCGGCCTGGCCTGGCCTATCCGGGGGTGCAGGGGTGGGCCTGGGGAAGGAAACGCGGGAGGTAGTGAAAGTAAAAGCAGGGCATCAGAGCGTAGAGAACAAGGGGAAAGGGTTTCTCAAGGAGAGGGGAATAATCTAAAATGCGAGAGGAAGAGAAACGTATGGACAGGAAGGACACTCAGCAAAACTTCTAAACTTTTTCACGGAACATTAAGTATCTTTTGCTTCAGAGCACTTTCTCGTGTGGTACTTCTAATTAGCGCTGAACATGAAGTATTGCAGTATTACAGATGGTCCTCACCTTCCCTTTATAACTGTAGCTAAGTAAAATTTCCTACCAAATATTCACTTCATGGTATTTGAATACTCTTCAATACTTCTCTGTTGTCAGAGACTGGAACTAGGGATGCCCAGTTGAGGGTGTATTTTCCTATGCTGCTGCTTTCTTTGGAGAAAGAGGACAAGTTAGCGTGAGATCTGTGTCCATAGCCTGCTTTATTTATTTATTTATTCAGAGAAAGTTCTGAACTCTTGTTGGAAGCAGTCCCTGTGCAGTACTGAAACCTAGACGTCCATACAGAATGGAGGTGCCCAGTCTCGCTACACACTTGGCATTCTGTCTAGTCTTAATTTTAATTTATTTACTGTTTATTGTTCAAAGAAAAAATCCAGGTCAAACTGGGATTTTCTGAGTGTTTGCAACAATAGCTCACATCCCTGCTGGCTCAACTGGCCTGTGAGGGTCTTTTCTCTTCTCTTACAACTTCAGGACAGATAGTACTCTTGTTCTTTCTTTGGAAGAACTGGAATGTAATTCCTCCAGACGAAGGAAACTTTGATGTATGTTCTTTATAGAAATGGGGGGATTTGCTACTGGAGCTGTAGAAACTGAGGTGTTTGTTATTGGAGACGTATACTTCAAGGCCACAGTTTCTTTAGGAAAATGTTGGGGCTTAGTAGCATTCTTTTAATTTCCTTAATAAATTTGCTAATATACTTCACTATCCACGTCTGCTGCTGCTTATTGTTTTTTTTCCAAAAAAAAAAAAAAGTGGTAGTAATAAAAGAAAAGCAGGTGACACTCATTTGAAAGTCAGTGTTTTGACATTGCCTCTTCACTACAGTGTCACCAAGGTACAATAAGGGCACATGAGAAGTATCATTCGAATGTCATAATGTAATTTTAAAATCATACAGATGAATATTCATGCCATCTAGCATCCAAACTGCTGTCATGACTCCATCAGATGTCAAGGGAGAGTAATGTGGTGCTGGTTCGACCTTCTGTCTTGCTACTTCCCTCACTGATCCTCTGCAGTTCCCTTGGGTGCAGTTACAGTGGTCAGGACTTGACTGATTCTAATGACATCCATTTTAAATGAAATAGCAGAAACGGCATGGTGTTTCATTTCAGAATGAAAATCTGGGAATAATATTGCTTTGTTTTATGTTTCCCACATTAGAAATCAGAATTTTATTGCAGTTATGTTGTTGTGTAGCAAAGTCCTTGCTATAAAGCAAGGTGATGCAATGGCTCCTTGGTCAATATTTCAGTTTGGTTTGAATCGCTTATATTCAGTATGTTTTTTTGGCAGTCAGGACATCATGGGCATTTTTTTCTGAAATTTAATTTCAGCAGATGGTTGTCAGATTGTGAGGGTCATCCATTGTCCCTAGGGGACTAATTCCAGAACCCATTCTTCAACCTCAAAACTAGTTGGAGAATAAAATAACAGATTAAACAAACAAACCAATATAGCGGAATAATGCTCTCATGAGGACAGCAGAGGAATTTCCATTTTGAAATGGAGTGGCAGATGCTGGGGCATATTCTGGGGTTACTGCTCAGTATTTCGATTAACCTGCAATCAGGTTGCAGAATGTCAAGGCTGGAGCACATATCGTTTGCTGTGTTTTTAAAAGAGGTGAGAGCACACCTCCTCTGTGCACAGAGAACAATGTGGGACAAGATGAACTTTTCTTATTGCTGGTGACAACACTGAACATTGACAGATGAAGAGGAAGTTTCTAATCAATCTAGCTAAACTTCTACCTTTGTTAGAGTTTCAGATAGCTGTTGCATTTTTAGAGTTGCATGAACTAAATAAGCCAACTTGGTTCATACTCTTCCCTGAAGTGACTGTTTTCTTTGCTGCATGAAATCCTGCTGCAAGGGCTCTTGTATTCAAAAAGTTAAAGCTAGCCAGAAAGTGGGTTCATGCTACACTAAATTCAGTAGATGTGTACTAATTTGCTCAGCAGTGTTTTGAAGCACTTTATTTTCTGGCCACATCAGAGGTTAACATTTACGTATATGGTACACATTATTTAAAAATCTAAACGTATTTCCATCAAGGTGCTTTGTTCGTTTAATCTTCCATTAAGGGTATTAATTATGGAGAAAATCTGAGTGGCAAGGATTCATCTGGTATCAGCAGTAGTATAAACACACAATACAGAAACAACATTACTGAAATCAAAGGCACGATGTGGTAGAAGGCTTTTTCTTTAGATTAATTTGTGTGCAATTAAGTCTAAGTAATTTTGTTATTGTTGGTGAAGTTTAACCTTTTGCTTAAAACTGAGTGTAATGTTTACCTTCCATGGACAAATATAAGCTAGAAAAATTGTGTCTCCATCAAAAACTGCAATCTTGTTGTCATCCCCAAACAAAGGTTTTCATGAATACTGCCTTGAGTGGATGCAGATGGGAAATGAGGACATGAAGCAGATTCAGGAAGGAGCAGGAAGCAAGAATGTGGGCTGAATGAGCCCTGGCAGCCCAATGCTGCGGAGTCAAAGAGCTGGCTGAGAGGATCTTGGAGCTGTAAGCAAAAGCCCAACAACCACTCTCCTATTCATGTCCTCTGGCATTTCAGAAGTGCTTTTTTCAGCAAAGGGGACTTCTTGGGAGGGGATGCTGGTGTTTGTTTTTTTCTTTGCAACTGAAATAAGGATGCCTCTGATTTTTTTTGCAGTTTGTGTCAAAGGGGTGACAATAGTGTCAAACCTGAAGAAATACTTGGTTCAAACTTGTATGTTCTTAGAACAAGTATTTGCTCAAGGATGAGAAAATCTGAGTAATGTCTTAAAAACCTTTTGGCAGGCAGGCATTAGTTCAAAACAGTGGGAGAAATTGCTAGATACTTTGTTTGCAAAGTTGTTTAATCTTTTTATACAGCATCTCAAGAGCAAAGAGTTGATTCATGTTAAAGTCTGGTTCTTCATGCTTTCTTGGGTTTTAACTTAAATAGACAAACAGTCCTTTGTAATGGAAGAATTCACAAGCCATGTTCATAGAGTGGCAGGGCTATGAAGAGGTTACTGAATTCTCATTTAAACACGCACCATGTACAGCCAAGTGGAAGATGAGGGGGAAAATGTCTGTGGGTGTATATTTGCTCATTTAACAAAGAATATGGCTTTGGTTACTAGACATGTAGGAGAAGCTATAACTACACACAGATTCCATGTGTATTGTGTATATCACATTGTGGTGAGATTAAAAACCATTCAGTTTAATCTTTATCTAGTCCTTATTTCACAGGGAAAATAAGCTAGAGGTAACATAACCTTTGAACTGTTTTTTGAGTTTTGAGGGAATATTGACCGAGTCTGACTGAATTACCTTATTTCTGGAGATGAAGAATGCAGCCTTAAAGACATGTTAAGTAATCTTTCTCATAAACTAGAATGTAAAGAATAGTGGAGGACATTGGGGGTAGTGTGGAGTTTGATGTCCTCTGACTTCAGTGTGGAAAAAAGTGTTGAGCTGTTCCAGGGAGGGACAACAAATGGCAAGTCTTCAATATTTGGTAGGACTGAGACTGATCATACCTCTTCATGTTCTTGCATAGATGGTGTAGTTATTAAACTTCTCTAAGGCTTACCTGAGTCACAGCTGGCTAATACCCATCACTCCTTTTGGAAGCAGGCTTTCTGCTTTTCTACAAAGTGGTTAAAAAGTCACATGGGGATAGTCAGATTCATGCACCATGTGACATTACTTCCTAATGCTTTCAGTGGGAGAAATCCAGGCTTGTTCTAGGCCAAAACCTAAACCAGGTAGGGGAAGACAAAGTTGGAAATAAAATCCTTTGGTCCTGACATGAGCTCGCTAGTGCTTCCCAGCAGTTCACATTTTCCTTGTACACAGTCCGTTAGAGCAACCATGAAAGTGCAGAGCAGGCAGGCAAAGCAGGACAGCACATCTACCATATGATCTTCAGCGTGTCAAAACCATCGACGCAGGCTTCATGGAAAGCAGCTCTGCCTGAAAGCAGCTCTCTGAGCTGAGAGTTGCAATTCATGCATTCAAGATATGGGACAACTGCCAAGGTTGGTAAGTTTTTAAAGAAATGAGCACCTAACATCACACCCTTGAAACGCTGCTTACCAAAATGGCCTTCAGCTATAGGTTACTTGGACTCTGCTGCTGAGAAGTGGTTGTCTGCCAAGCATAGCTTTTTGTAGGGGTTTCACCAAGAATCTGAAACTAGGCATAAAACTCCTATGTCTTTGGCTTTCCTCATGCTGAGAGGGTTAAAATACCAGGTCAATCAGAGTTCAGAGGAAGATGGGTATCCTGTGTTATGTCTTTGCAGTTGTGCTTGAAAGCCACTTTCTTTTTGGTTAAAATGAGTTTTTCTCCTTCTGATGTGATGGTGTTGTGGACAGTTTGCCTGAAGGCCAGCGAATGGGAAAGGCTCAGTGGAAGAACTTAAGAAGATCAAGTTCAAGGAACAATTTATTTGGTGTGTAGAATAAAAGAAAAGAATTGTAACATGCCCAATAAAGCTTCACTAGTTCATGTGCTGTCATTACTTTCAGTATGAACGTTTCTTGATAAAAGTAGATCTGTTTGCTCAATCTGAGAAGTCTTCCTGCATCCCACTTAAGCATGAGTTATCTGTTTTTACCCTTATACACAGAAGCTGAAAAACTGAATCAAAACAAAAATATATTTCCTTATTTTGCCACAAAGTATTTAATTTCAGCAAAACTAAGGCAGCTAGACTCAGTATCTAGGAATTAAAGGTCAAATATTCTTGTGCCTGATGCTGCTGTTGACTCCATGCCTGGGCTTTCAATTCATGTCTTTTTTTTTTTTTTCCATCAGTACAAAATGAAAATCGTTATCTTATTTAGAAAATGCTCTTGAAATCCACAGAAGAGCCAGAAAATATTTATCTTTATATAAAGATTATTTTGATATATGGTAGTTTCCTTATAGTATCATAGCTGCCAAACAGCAACCTGCTGGCTCATCTGCACGCTTTCTAGTGGTGGATGAACACCAGTAAGAAAAGTAGTTGGTAGGATGTTGCATTAAAAAGTAATAATAATAATTAGAGATCAGAATCTGTTTTAAGTATGAATTTAGTTATGCTAGACAGAGCATGCTGAGACTTCCCTATGGTAACAGAACTTTTTAAAATGATAATTTCTGTCTAATATGGGTTTTAATGAGGAAATTGGATTTTTACTTTCATGTGTATATACTTCTGCTCTTCTTCAGCTTTTTTCTTGTAAGGATAGATTTGCAATAACCCTACCTGCAATGTAAAGAGCAGGTTTTCTTTTGACCAACAGAGTTTCTGAGTAACTGATGTTGAGGCAGCAAGGAGAATACAACTTAAGGTATATTTTGGCAAAGGCACAGACTAGGGTCTGTCTTCAAGAATGCTTTTGAAAAGACTTCATTTTTTAAGGAATGAACATGAGGTACTGGAACTGTCTCTTCCTGGGCAGCAAGGATAACGTGGTTCCACTGTCTGCATGCATCTTATTTGTTTTGCCTTTAGATAGCTGTTTTAGAGAATTTTCTTGGAACGAGCTGCTGAAGTTAAGCTGACTGGTTTGAGGCTTATTTTTTTAAGCAGTTAAGATCAGCTCTGCAGAGATGAGTAACTAGAAAACCACAGTAGGTAATTCTCTTCATCTCTTGTATCAGTTTCTGTTTCTAGATCCTATTATGCTTTTTTACATTCCTTCCTGCCACCCTGCTGGTATCACCTGGTTCTAAAAAAGCTTAGTTATGTTAGAGCTTAAATCACCAATGCAAATGCTTCTCCAGTTACTTGTTGTCATATCTGGCAATCTTGCTAATGCCAGGTGTAGGACCAGTCTTCCTTGCTATCTGGTGGAGGGTGTGGGTCTGCAAGGGAAAAAAGAGCTTCACTTCAGTTTTGTCTGAAGCTCCATGAGACCTGCAAATCTGCAGGGATTCACTCTGGGGAATGAGAACGTGCCTTTTTTCTTTTAGGTCACTTTTGCTTTCATATTAGCTGTACTTTTATATTCCCTCCTTCACAACCAAAGGCAAAGCTCACTGGAGATTCTGGGCTATTGCCTTCCAGTTGTTAAGATCTGAGAGAAGTCATGATTATAATGATTAGTAAGGGAGGGGAGGTCAGAGTGTGTCAAGAGCCCAGAATAGGTTCAGGTGTTCTTAGTGCTTCTACTCACTGCATGTAAAACTCTGGCTGTACCCCAGCAACCATCTAAATGTAAATAGAATATTTTGTTAGCATGTATTTTCCACAGCCATAGATGTGGTTTAAGGATGATTGTCTTAAATGTGTTATTCAGAGCAGTTCTGCCTTGCCAGGGAGATGAGCCAGAAGTATCAGGACTTCATCTCATTTGTGATGGTGCGTAACCTTCTTCTGCAATTGAACTGTACCAAAAGAGCTATAAAATTGTTGGGAGATGAGAAATGTACCAAAAAAGGAAGTTGGGGAGGGGGGAAGAGAAGGCATACAACTTTGCCTAGACACAACTGCTAACAGTCCTGGAAACTTCTACTGTAATTATTTTTCTAGAAAAGGGATGGCAGTCTCTTTCCCTGGTTGGGTATGTTACTGTCTTCTGGAGAAACCTAGTCCTGTCCAAGCCTGAAACTCTAAATTCCACTTGAAGCAAAAAATGCCAGCAGGGAACATAGTGACACTTGAAGATTGAAATAGATTTCAGTCAGTGGAAATGTTTGTTCTTCTGACAGTAGCGAACTTCTTTCACTTCCCATTGCTACTTTGGATAGTTGGGATTTTTCCTGTTTTGAGTCAGAGCATTATGGTGATTATAAAGGTAGTTGCATTAAAAAAAAAAAGGAGGGGGGGGTCATAACAGTCTGTTTTGACTTGTTAATTTTTAATAGATGAACTGAAATGTCTAGTGGAAATCACTGTTTGAATTTCTAAATTGTTGAGATGCTTGGTTAGATTTCCCAAATCCGATGGAAGTCAAACACTACGGATACGTCACTGAATGTGCATTTTCCAAACAGTATATTTTAAATGAGAAATTTCCAGTTGTTTCTCTTCTCCAGCAGAATGTAATATTTGAATAAAAGTCTTTGGTGTTAAATTTGCAAAATTGAAAAACATTTAAATATTACAAGATTTCTGGGCTGCATCTAGGTGTTGATGGAAGAAGCCCTCCTGTAAAGCAGGATGTTTTTCATGACCCCTAATATGACTTCAATTCTTCCTCATAATATTGACTTTTGAGTGTAATCATTTTAGAATAGTTTTTAACTGCACTTGAGTTTTAGCTGCACATTCTACAATTGCTTAACCTCATTCTACTTCTCTGAGATTTTCTGTATCATCTTAATGATTTTCTCCTGCTTTATGGTTTTGGAATACTTCATCTCCTGTACCTAGGCAGAAAAAGAACATTAGTGATTGAAACACAACAATCTTCAACCCTGAAATTGTACTTGTTGCCTATGTTTACAGCTGATGTAATACGATGTAATGATGCACTTAATGACATTGTCTTAAGTTGCTAGATGCTACCTGAATTGCAGGAGTTGTTAGGTGTTCGTTTGAGATATGAAATCATTCTCTGATCAGCATTGATCCCTCCAGTCTATTAGAAACTCTCGATAGACTTCAGTTCTAATTTGTAAACCCTTTCTTGACATTGAGATCTAGGTCAGTAGTGTCAAACAACTTCTGTTGGGTGACCTAAGTAGACACCAATGGCCATGGGCTACGATACTTCTGAAAAACTGTCCTATGCTGAAAAGATACATCTCACTCATACAGCAAAGGAATTCTTTTTTTCTGGAATTGCTGTAAGTAGCTAGATGTGATGTGAAAACTGTCTTGAGTTCTAGGTATTCAATTTTAATCACTAGGAGGTTTTATTCTCTAACAAAACTTTTTTTTTTTTTTTTCCCCTCGGGGCGCCTAGTGTAAAAACAAAAAAAAAAACCAGCCCCCTTAAACTTCAAAGGACAAAATGGCTTACTCCCAGCATTCCACACAGATGAGGGACTAGACTGTGCTGCTTTATGCACACTCCTTGCTTTGAGAAACCTTTACCACGCAGTACATTTGATATGGAGAAGCCTTCGATTCCCATTGGAGTCTGTGCTATGCAAGTGAACAGCAGTGGTTCAGTCATCTTGTTTCTCTTAAGTTTTGGGTCTGGAGTATCTGCTGTACAGTGTGGCAACTTTGCTTCTCTTTGAAGCATGGTAATCATCATCTCAGGATTATCCCCTTTGCTTACAGTTGCTGTACATTGTGTCTTCAAACGCGTCCTATTGCTTTCATAATACTGATCTTTGATTCATTGACACATCAGAAATGCAGTTATCTATGCATGCATTTCTGTTATAATCTGTACTGTGTTCCTCTTTTCCTCCTGAATCTAAATCAGCCTGGGCTACAAGGACACTATATCTCTTGCAAGTCTTACCACAGCAGTTTACCCTCCTTGTCACCTGACCCTACTGACTCACTCCTTAAACCTAGGCTACCCTTAAGTGTTCAAATACGACCCTTTACTGTTGGAGGTACTTTATTTTGCAAAGATGAATATTATTTGAATGCCAAATAAAACTTGATTTCTTTCTCTTAAACACTTAAATTCTGACTGGTTCTGTCCAGATATTCAGGCTTTGTGTCTGATACTTCTGTGGAGATCAGCTGTTTTCTTTTTTATCTTTTCTTCCTTGTTAAATGTATTGCAACACATCTGTTTCACTGAAGTGTATCCTGTCCCTAGGGTAGGTTCAAACCTGAGGGACTCTGAAGTGGAAAGTCATGTATTATTAGTCTCCCAAGGCAGTAGCTAGCCATGGTATGCTTTGTCTGTGGCTGGTTTGCAGTTCTTTCCATCTAACATCAGTCCTGAAAGCCTTTATGCTAGAAATACTAGGAGAGAATTATTTTCTATTTATAACTCCTCAAGAGGGGAAAAATGCATTTATATCTGAGAGGAGGTTTTTGGAAATTCCTCATGCACTTGTGGGTGTAGTTCAAATGATAATGATGCCTATATATTTTAACACTGAATTAGAGAAAAGAATGAACTCTTTATTTTCAAGACTGGATTTTTCTCCCAGAGTGAGAAAATAACTATTACAGAAGAGGGAATATATAACATTAATCTTTCTTACATATGTAATTTTTCAGGGAGCATAATATTAATGGGACATCCAAAGATCCATGTTTGGGAGGGGTGACAATTGGGAAAGAAAATTCTGAGAAATTCCATTTTTCTGCGCTGTTTGTCAGTGCAACTCCTCATTGTAATTCTGTATACAACATTCACACCTAAAAGCTTGTGTTCTGAGGCTATACAGTTTTCATCAAATGCCTGGGCAAAATACTGTAACCCTCTGCAAACTTGCACTTGATAGGCTGGCTGTGGTCCAAATGCTGGCAGAAGCGCTTGCACAAATACGATGTTAGCTTTCTTTTCTTTATTTTCAGCCAGACACAATTCAACAACATTCCAGATTACATGCCTTCTGTTAAGTAAAGGGAAAGGAGCAATAAATCTTCTCAGAGGAGAAAATTTGATACAGCGGCATCAGTTCAGCATAGTCTTCTCTGGTTAGCTCTAACCCCACCTAGTTCTGCTTAACTCTCTGGTTTGGATGGTCAAAGATGATTTAGTCCACTCAGTTTACTCACAGCTGTAAAGCCTTTCAAAATGAAACCGAAGTGACACTAGTGATCTGAGAGGGTAAAGGGGAGAGGGGAAAAAAACTAGTAATGATGGTAAAAGTGAAGAACAAATGGAGAAAAAATCATTGCAGCTGAAATTGAGGATGATGTGCTACTGTACATACCATCTCCTCAAGCTGTATCACATTATACTGAAGGATGCTTCTTGTTTACACTGGTTAGTAGCATGAGGTTTTTTGTCCTCTGTAGGGACAGACAAGTCATCTGAAGGTGAGTTGTGTGAGGCTGACATGCGGGAGACTTCCGGCTATCTATGTAGACAACAGGTACTTAAATGTAGGAAGATTGAAAAATCATCTCCTCTTAAACCTCTTCTAGAAGCATCTCTAACAAGACCACGACCCAGGAATCTGATTCATCTCTAAGAAAGATGTAGACAGACTTCTGAAGCTTTGAATTTCCATCTTTGAAAGCATAGAAATAATGTTTGCTCTTCAGTATTACCCATTGGAGCTTTTTTATACCTCCTACCCTTTTCCTGTTCTTTGTCCAGTAGGAGTAAGGTGCTGATGAGCACTGGTGTTGTGGGAGCTCCTGACTTGTCTCTGAAAATGATTGACAGTAGAGACTACTCATGGTGACCTTGTATTTCAAGGGATACACAATAGTTTCACTACAGTAAAACAAAGTTGGAGATAAACTTCAGTCTGTTTATTGTTCTCATTCCTCTGTCAACAGGTAGTCTCTAGTGCAAGAAGAAGGGCTAGTGGCACTCTAATCAAAACTATTGGTTCAAAAAATACGATGTAAACAAAACCTTATTTGATTTTGCTGTAGCCAAGGTCATTGCAGTTCTGGCTGAGTTAAGAACTTGACCTTCGACCAGGGATGCCAATGGGAATGAAATATTGTGCACCAATTGTGTGTGTGTCAAGGGGGGCTACTCAAAGCCAAGAGCCCTCCATGGACAGTGTCCTTCCTGCTGTTACTGGCACAGGTCTTGTCCCTTCTCCTCTAGTGCTGTTTGGTAAGTACAGGTATTGGAGGTAGATGGTGGCAATTGGGTGTTACAGGTAAACCAGGGCTCTGAGGTGACCAGGGAGTTTGTAACAGAGGCTTGCTGTAAGATGTGCAGGAATAGTGAATGAGGAGTGATTGTTCAGTGTCTCAAAGAACCAGGGCATTGAATGTGATTCATTGGTGACAAAATTGAAGCAGTAAGAGGCACTTTCTCACACAGCATGCTCTTAGAGCCCTAGGTGGTGACACAGTTCACATGGTTACAGAATTGGTTGGATTAGTTCAAGAAGAAATGTCTCTTTGGGGCAGAAATGTCAAAATACTGAACACAGCCCAGGAGATCCTCGGGCTGCAGGTCGCTGGAACAAAAGGGGTACTGTGGAGACATCACTACTTGCTAGTTCCGTTCCTAAGACCTTGCTGTTGCCATAGGTGGACAGAAAAACTTCAGTCCACAAGCTCTTTCCACCCAAGCCCCATGTACACATTTAGAGCAGATAACCCTAATTCCTCCACCTTGTGTGTTTTTTTTTTTTTTTCTTTGGTGAAGAGGAAGCAGCAGAGACTGCATTCTGTGGTCAAATTCTGGCCCATTATCTGCTAATTGATTTTTTTGTTTGTTTTTTAGAGACTTAAAGCATAGATTTGTGATATTGTTTGTTTTGTAAGTAGATTTTTTTTTTTTTTACCTTATGTAGGTGATGGTAGACCTATTATTAAAAAGAAATCCTTCAATTTACACAAACGTTTTGACTATCTTACATGTGAGTGTCTATATATTTGTCAACTTCAAAAAATAAAATGCACTACTCTGCTTTAGGTCTAGCAAGATCAGGTACATTGGCTTGTGAGAACTTGTTTTCCTTAAAATATAGTAATTACATATACCGAAGGGTGGCAAGTTAAGACCTTGTGTCATAATGTCATCCTTATTTTTCTCAGATAAGTTGTTCCGCAAATTCTGGGAATAGCACAATATGCACCTCTCGGGCTACTCCTGTGTTTGTAAAGGCAAAGCAAATATAAGTGTAGCTACCCTATGAAGGCAGGTTAATAGTGTTTGTGAAGGAAGTAGGGATGAGAAAATGAAGCTTTTGAAAGAATCAACATGATGGATGGTCTTGGATAAGCTTTCTGCAGTTCTGTGGTTTCATAGTGAATTTGGTCATCCATATGCTAACTTTAGGCTGTAGGAACATAGAACTGGAAAAGACTGGGATAATTAAGTCCATTCTTCCAATGCAGGGGAATAATCATATAAATGTATTAAAACCATATTTTCTCTGGCTTCACGCTATCTAGCAAAACTGATTTATACTCTCTTGAGTAACCAAGCTGCATTTGTTACCTGCCAGTTGCCTGAATTTGTTTGGATTGAGTTCATAGCAAGTGATCAAGGAGTTTTTTGTCATAACTAAAGAATAAAAGCCCAATCCAATGTGAAAACAACAAGGAAAATACCTGAGGTGTGTTAGAAAGTAGGTAGTAAATACTGAGATGAGCATTTCAGACTTCTGTTCCTCTGCTTATTTTCTAAGTACAGTTGAGTAAAGAAGAGAGACTTTCTGGTCACATGCTGCAATTCATATTTAAGTGGTATGTACATGCGGATTTTAGTGCCTGACTGTGCGTAGTCATGTTTGAAGACTGCACCCTGTTTGTTCCTAGGCTTATTTGTATTAAAAGCTAAGACTAGAAAGTTAAATTATTTTTTAATTATCCCTTAGATGGAAAAAGTTAAAATACCTGGGTGAAAACGTTTTTCTATTTACAATAGTAGCCTGTCTTACCTGAACCATTGCTGTATGATGAAATAAAAAGGTGAGAAGTGGTGGGAACAGATCATAATATTAGAAATAATCTTTATCATCTTGGACTTCTCACTCTTGCAATGATTAGATATTTGTCTTGTCCAATATATTGTAAATAATTGGTATGCTTCCAAAAGGAATTCATGACTTAGATGTTTTGAGATGGAGTCTCTCTAAAAATATCTACTTGCATAAATTTGCATGACCCAAAAGCTATTGTACTTCTCCTATTCCTCACTTTTTCCACTCATATCAGTAGATTTTTCCTGACCAAGGCTGTAGTACATCTCTGTGGCATTTCTTCTTGTAATTGGGTTACGCTTTTCCCTTTTACTGGGTAGTTGGTGTTAACAGGCAAGGCACGTCCTCTGTCATACTCTGTCCTTTATCCTGCCTTTCTTCACCCGTCTCTTTGTACTGCTAAGAGTAGTGATAATAATCAAAATGGATGAGATGTTGTTTTGAGATTGATAATTCAGCTCCCTGTGTTATTTGTGTATGAATCTCTTTGATAATATTGTTTTCTTTTAGTAACAAATCTTCATCAATGTTGGATGCTCTCTCATAGAGAGCTAGGGCTGTATATGCCTATGTCACTGTACCTTAGTCATAGTTTGTAACTAGTCCAGACCCATGACCCAGGCAGTCTGTGCTTTCACAAGAATGATCCTACAAGATGAGACAGAGCATGCAGTCTTGTATTCCATTTCTGATAACTGACAGTAATGTTTTGTAAGATGCGTGGGAACCAGTCTAGCACTTGGCAATATTTTTCCAGAATGCTCTCTTAGACAGAACAATTTGTGACATGGGCACCCCAAAACAGTGGTTAACAACCCTCAGTAGACTCTTCTTCCGTAACTCCATCCAGTCTATTTCTGACCTATGAAAATTTATCTGCAGTACTCTTGAGCTAGGAACTCTATAGCTTAATCTCTTTTTAGTTCAAGAAACGCCTCCTTAGGCTTGATACTTGCACCTCCAAGTTTCTCTTGATGCTGTATGTCTTCCCCACTCATTACTTTATTTGGAAGCTGTTAATCATTTTATCTTTCTGTGGTATACATGGTTGTATGCGTTTCTATTGTACATGCCCTTAGCTACCTCTTTCCCAATTCTGCCCTCACTTTAAGCCTTTCTGGGTGAATTCTGAGATCATTGGTCTTAGTGAAACGCATCTCACTGTTTTCCAAATGGGTGTAAAATAAACAGACTCCTGTTAAATACTGCAAGGTTGTTGCAGGGGTGTTATTTCTGCTTTAAGTGCTTGTGCAGTGTCACTGTGCATGTTACAGCAGCAGACCATGCAGCTGATGCTCTTCAGGCACCATACTGGTATTTGCCAGACTGACTGGAATTTATTTGCTTTGGACCTGACCTGCTTTTTTCTTAGACCAATTTAGCACCCAGAGTTTTTAGCAGGGTGAAAAGAGGGCTTAAGAGCTGTAAGAATTAGACCATTGATATCTGGCTACCAGAGTCTCTGAACTTCCATCTTTGTGTATCTATCTATCCTGCTTTCATGAAACATTTCCTGGGGTTGCTTTCTCATGGCTTGGTAGATAAGTTTTTCTGACCTGCATAGAATCAATATGCTTTGGTTTTACCTATGCAGTAGCTGCTGTCACTTCAAAACAGATGAACTGAGTATTAAAGAAACCTTAGGCATAGAAATAAGACATTAAGAAATAGGTCACACTTTTCCTATTTTCCTTTGAACAGATCAGTACTGATTATTGAGCAAATATGCTCACCTGAGTCTGTGGAAAGTTAAGGTTATACATGTTTTTAATTGAGATAGTTTGATGCAAAAAGCACTCAAAAAAAATAAAGCTTTCTCCAGTTTGCTTTTATTAGTATCCTGTTAAGACAATGAAAGGTGATGATCTTTATTGAACCACTTTTATACTCTTCATGTTTGCCAGAGAACATGGTAGATGTAAAGACCTGCCCTTAGAAAGGGAAGATGGTAACTGGCTGGTTTCCTTCACCAGAATGTATGAGTACCCTTCCATGATATGTTTGCGCTCTGTGGGACTGATTTCAGCTTTGCCCTTGAAACATGGATGAAGCAATGCTGTTCACTTATATTCTTCCCTGTCAAACATCTCTCTGCCTTGGGAACCTGTGCTACAGCTTACAATGTATGTCCTCTGCCTGGGTAACTATCTTGGTGTTTGGAAGGCTTTTCTCCTTCAGCAGAGGGTGAAGTTCAGATGCTTGTTTGCTCCTGAGATAACATGATGTCTTGTATTTGCTATTTTGAATGCTCCAAATTTGTGTTGTCACTGCTAAGGAGTACACTGATAATGAATTAAAATTGCTCCTGCGCAGGAAGTGTAAGGGAATATCACGGCTGTATTTCTCTGTAGGCCATTTTAAAATGGGCCAGTAGGTCCATCACAAACTCCAAAGCTGTGGAGGAGCAGACCTTGCTGTTCTGGTGATCACCTGTGCAGGATTTTTGTCAAGACAGGATGCCATTTAACAAAACCTAGGAATGACTACTGAAGCATCAGTGGCTGTAGGTAGAACTTGCTGGTAGCTTTCACAGGTAGAATTTGCCTTTGGCTGGTGGTAAAATGTCTGGTGTAGATTCCTGAGAGAAACTGCTGAGTTTAGATGTTATTTCTTAATAGTCTCACCACCATTTCAAGAAGCAGGGAATGGTTTAGAGGAGGTATAAATCTTACAACCCCAATTCTAAATAGGTTAAGGACAGACAGCTTTTTGGAGGAGAGGCATGGAACTTTCTGGAAACCAGGATTATTTCTAAAACTGCATTCTTAAAACAAAAGTAAATGGGGACATAGAGTCCAAAAAAAGTCTCAACTTACAAAAACTTGTAGAAAATTCAGTGAGTTATTAGTGTTTTACTCTGTTATAGAGTTGATAGAAATCATAATTTGAGGAAAAAATGAAGCAAAAGAAATAGGGTTTTCCTAGGATTTAAATCTGTACAAGGTAAATTAACATGTCTCCTAACATCTGTAGGAAACTAGGATATAGATGCATCTTTTTTTCTATCTGTTCACTCCTGAAGAATCATCCTTCTTGCATGTGCCATATGTATGCACAATTGGCACCTTGTCAGTTCTTAAGATAAAAACTTGGGAAACATCTGCATCTGCCCATTCAATAAAAGCACTCATTTAAGAAATGGAAAGCAGACCCAAAATAAAATGAAAACAGGAAACTGATTTACGATGATTGTCTTCACATTACCTTCTCCCTCCCTCTCTATTTGGTTAATCTGCATTGCAAAAACTTTTTTTTTCCTTGCTGAATGGTTTGCATTATGCATTGAGCTATCCCTGCGTCTGACCACCGAACTACGTCCTCTAACTGGCAGTATCTTGATAATGCTGCACGCAGTGGGTGGATTCCTTTTCTTGAGTACAGGAGTGGAATCAGGCAATCAGGTAGTGGTAATTTCACACAATTTGCATTGCAGCTGTGTCTACTGCAAAAAGTAGGAGATGGGTGTTGGGAGAGAGCTAATAGTGTCATCCTGCAGGATTTATTTCAGAGTGCTTTGGATCTCATAGGATTAAATTTTCAAAGCATGTGGGAGGAATGAGTCCTTGGTGTGATAGCTTCCCTGTAGTGAAGTGAGCACCTGGTCAGGGCTTTGGCTGTTTTGTGTGTATACTTTCTGTAGGACTTCAACCCAGCATAGCGGGGTTGATGTGAAAGTAAAGCGCCCTGGTATAGACCTTGGTCTGCTGAACCTGAGATCAGCAGGGATAGGGAGTTCCTTCCATTGGTGATGGACTCCAGGTAAGCTGATTGGGGTGCAGACCCAGAAGTAAGCACGGAGCAGGGCATTGGTGACTTGAAACCATTGCAGTTGCTCAGCAGTATGGTCGTTTTCGTTTTTTTTTTTTATTTATTTTTTTGTTAAAAAAATAAAATTCAGCAGTGTGAATTTTGTGCTTGCAAAACTCAAGTTTTGTGTAGCCTTTCACCTCTTAGGCTAATTTTCAGTCAGTTCAGATGCAGTCTTCTGTTTGTTGGTTTTATTGCAGGATTGACTGAGGTATCATTGATTCAAAGTCTCCTTTTGATTGTTTTTTTCCAAGTGTTCAGATAATGGAAGGACAAATTAGCTGTATTTAACAACCAAACAAGCAAGGCCTTTGCTTCCTTGTTGATAAATTCTGATATAAATATGATCTGTATACATACATTTACTTAATTGACCTCATTATGGAAGTAATCCAGACAACCTATTGTTAAACTGGCAGCTGTAGGTGGTAGGTATCTCTAAAGAGCCTGAAAATAATCTTGTAATGATTCCAGAGAAGTGAGAAAGCTGTGAGTAACAACATGCCTGCCTAAGGTGGCAGGTACATCCAAGGTATATGCACTGAGTGGTAGCCTTGGTTGCAAAACCAGAAGTGTTTCTTGCTTTCAGGCTGTGCGCGTAGAAGAAGCAAGAGACTTGTGCCTTGACTGTAGCTGAAGAGGTAGTTCCACTAGATTTTGAGACACTTGAAGTTTCTGAAGTAGGAAACTGCCAATTTTTTGCTCCTGCTGTTTGAAAGATGGGTAGATTTTTCTGGGCATGTTTACAGTTAATAAACCAATTTGCAGCTGTTAATTTCAGTGACTGAATTGTGTTCTAATGCATGTAGAGCTCTGAATGTTAGCCAACTGCTTGGGCCAGAGAGCCACAGACATCACAGATTGCTCAGATTATCTGGATGCTGATGAGTGGAAATCCGGGTTTTAGGTCAGTTGGTAGAGGGAAGCTTACCAACAATTTTTGGTGGGAGTGCTGAACCTAGAGCAGGATGTGTCTCCCCAGGCACATGGTGGGCTGTGTGCTGGGGTCCTGTGCCTGTGCCCCATCGGAAGCTCGGTGGGTGTCAGGACCCCAGTTAGTGGCACAGATTTTCCTGTGGTTGGCCTCCCTCCTCTCTCCAGCAGCAAGTGTGACCTGAAATACAGCTGCAGACAGCTGATAAGTGAGCAGGAGGCATCCTGCAGCATCAGACTTGGTGAGTTCAATAGGTACTTCTTCACAGGCAAACAAAGCAAGCTTCTGTTTAAACTTTTGCCAGGCATAACCTTGCTAGTGCTAAAATGCCTATAATGCTATCTGACTTGTTAAGCAACCTCATTAAGCTGCTGTAGCTTCGTTACCATTAATCTTTGAGGTGTTCTTTGGACAGACCTTGATGACACTTCTGACTTTTTTTTTTTTTTTAAATTGAGAAAATCAAGCTTGGAGAGATAGTGAAGCAAAGTTAGACATTTCTAACTTTAATGAAATAAGCTGCAGTGAGAGAGTAATGTATGGCAGGTCAGAGATACTAAAGTGAGAAATAGCAAAGGTTTCTCTCAAGGATCAGGTAGTAAAGTCTCAGTAATTTAGGAAGAGAGCTGGTGAATAGCTTAAAAGTATGAGGAGAGCCTCCCCGAGCCTTGGGTCAGAAAAAGGAAGTGTGACTTTTGGCTCCTGAGACCCCAATTCTCAGTTGCTCTCTTTGAACAAGAATACAAGTTAACAAGAAAGAACGATAGCTGCAATCTGCCTTTGTATTCTGGAACAACTGACAGCTCTTAGATATAATATTAGAGCAGCTTCAGAGCATTTTGAAATTGCACTGAGCTCTGCAATCTATGCCAGTTGCAGATGGACTATAGCATAGGGTCCTCTTATGTTGCATGCTCTGTTTGGCTTGCTTCCAGTCCATCTTGTTCTCAGGATGGCTGCTCTAACTCCTTGAATAGCCAGGTATTTTTTTTCTTTGTTTTACTTCTCCCCAGAAGGAGAAAATAGACACAAGAAGCTCAAGAGCAGTCTATCCTAGTGAACAGCAAATTGAGCAGAGGCAGCAGCAGGTCTGCATAGTTGAGCAGAGACTTACTAACAAAACTCAAGCAGAAAGAGGTGGAAGCAGTGTCAGGTGCCCCAGAAGGAACATAGATAAACTGCCCAAGTTTGCAAGGAGAGGGCTAGATAGGAAAACTGTAGTCTATCTAGAGCTGAGTCTGATGAGGGATTTGAAGGGTGGCACAAAGGGCTACTACCAGTATATCTTGTCAGTAAGAGGAAGCCAAGAAAGAATGTGGAACTGTTGTTTGGATGGGCAGGGGCTCTGGTGACAAAGAACATGGAAAAGGCCAAAGATGCTCCATGTCATCTTCAGCTTGGTCTTCGGTGGTACACATTACCTTCAGGAATCCCAGGCCCTTGAGAGCAGAAGAAGTCTGTAGCAAGAAAACCCCACCTTGGTGGGGGAAGATTAAGTTAGCAGACACCCAGACAGGTCATATGCCACTCCTTGGGATGGAATAGGATGCACCCATGAGAGCTGAGGCCATAATCTGGAGTGCTATGTATAGCTCTGAGCTGCCCAGTAAAAGAGATGGAGTTACTGGAACAAGTCCAGTGAAGGGCCAAAGAGATGCATTGACCCTTTACTCATCTTATCTGGGGAAAGGTTGGGAGAGCTGAGACTCCTCCTAGAGGAGAAAGTTTTTGGGTATCTCATCAATATTTATAAGTTTCTGTGGCAGGGAGTAAGGAAAATACCCTGGCTATTCAGTCAGGCCCAGTGACAGGACAAGAGAGAGGGGGGCACAAACAGAAACACAACACACTGAACATAAGAACTTTTTTTTTTTTTTTTTTTTTTTTTTTTTTTTTTTGCTGTAACGGTGATTGAACACTAATAGGCTACCTAGAGAGGTTCCAGCATCTCAGCCACTGAAGATATTCAAAACTTAACTGGACATAGTCCTGGGCAGCCAGCTTTGGGTGACTCTGCTTTGAGCAGAAGGGTGAAATAGATGATCTGCAGAGGTCCCTTCCAACCTCAACTGTGCTGTCATTCTATGACTTTAGGCATAGAAATATAAACTCTGGGCCAAAGTATGAGAAATCAAAGCTGTCATCGTTGCTGTGATGGAGGATCTGCATGTGCCTACTGAATCTCTTCTACAATCTTCCTGGTTCTCATGGTTAATCTCTCTCTCTCTCTCTCTCTCTCTCTGTCTCTCTCTCTCTCTCTCTCTCTATCGTCCTACAACAAAAGCTTTCCTTCCCCCCCATGCACGCAATCCCATTCAGAGCTGTGCCTAGATGGAGCTTTTTTTTTCTACTCAGCTGTATAATACTGCTCTTAAAATTGCTGCAGTTTGATTTGTGTTTATGAGGTCTACCAGGCTGTAAATAAGATTAATATGGAGATACACTTACAGTTATGGAGTTGTCTAACTCAGATTGAACTTCCTTTAATAGGTTTAGTGATCCATAATTGCATTCTTTAGTAATTGTATTAAAGTATATTCTTTGCATTGATCATTTTAGTTGTGCTTCAATTGTTTTTGAATTGATCATAAAGAAATTGACTGTTTTGCCTGGTTATCTTTAGAGCTGAGCATAAAATGATCAAACTTGGTTTGTAAAAATGTCAGAATAATTTTTAATTTTCTGACAATGTTTGTAAAACCAAACACTTCTACATTTGAACTTCAAAACAGGAAATTTCAGCTAGCTGCAGAAGAGTATATTGGTCTCTGGCGGGTGGGGAAAAGTGGAAATATCTCAGGAAAGAAAGAGAGGATCTCTTTAAATTTCAAGACTGCATTTTACAGGAGGTAAGGTATTGATCTCAGGTTAAGTGAATTTAAGGTTATAAACTTGTTCTCCTTAATGTGGCCTATGGAAGCTCCATGGGTTTTAGGATCATTGGCTTTGTAAGTGGTAAAAATTAAACTGCTTTTGCTTAAATTAAAAAAGTAACTTAAGCTTTGTTTACTTCTTTCTTATCCTAGCTCCTTTGAACCTCTTTGACCTAATAAAGCAACAGAATAATGTCAGGAAATATTGAAGAAAAGAAAAATTCTAATCATTTTTAATTCTTCCTTCTCTCCCTCATGAGTGTTTAACCTTAAAAGCAGAAGAGCAAAAAATTCTACGTGCCTACCTACCTTCCTCCTCTACAACTTTTTTTTGAAACCCTTAGTTAGGTGCAGAAAATATGGTCCTGCCCAAGTGCTGAGCTTGTCAAGCGTGAAAGTGAGTTGCTGGTTGGTGACTATCACCAGGTTGTTTCCCTCTCTCCATCCTTTTTCTACCTTTTCTGAGCTGATAAAATGGAATTTAGTGTTGTAATTGGAAAAGGAAGGGAAAACATGATGATGGTTTAGATGTATGAAATACTTGCAGTGTAATACATGCGCTCTCACTACCAAAAGCATCAAGACTACAGGAATTTAAAAAAGACTTTTGCAGAATGAGAAGCTTGAATCTAGTGTAACCTGCAATGTAGGACAAGCCTAATGATTTCACAAACTCGCTTCTGTTTCACAGTCACAATTTCTGCTTGGGTTGATGTTTCTCTCTTAGGAAGACATTAGTATGTCAGCCAGATAAAACACACCAGATCTGAGGGCAGGAGTAGGCCTATCAAATGACTTAATGTGTGATGCGTGTGGTGGCATGTGATGAGGCAGAAGCTGCTGACTTCTGGGGACGGAGATGGTTAGTGGACATCCTTTGAGGATGGGGCCCTGCTAGGTGAAAACATACCCTGAGGTGCTACCTCTCTTCTTAAAACCCTTTCCAGTAGCTTCTGGTCAGCATGTCAGCCCAGCAATTACACTGGCAAATGGAGCCACAAACTACTGCAAGAAGTCTGGTCAGAGAGGACTGGGACAGTATTGCGATCTGCCTTGCTGTTGGTATATAACGTTCAACTGGTCTGTATATGTTCCAGTGTTTTAATTAGCCTTTTACCATTCCTTTAGGAAAAAGGAGTGCACCGTGGCTACTCCGATGGAACTGTGAAAGTTGTGGAGAAAAATGTCCAAGGCCAAGGGATTTAAACTACCCATACCTGATGTTCTCCAATTAATATGCTTTATTTTTTGTCTCTGAAGCTTTTCCTGTGTCAGCTCCATTCAGAACAGTATGGTTATTGTTTCAGTCTGTACAAACAAGATGCTGCAAGCAGAATTTTGTTCTGCATTTTTGTTCTGAGTGGTAATGCATGGCTTTTTTCTAGCTTGTTGCTCAGGATTGTAGCATCCGAGTTGGTTTCTCTTTAAGGGATGGAATGAAACAATTAGATGTATGTTTGGGTGCTTATTCCTGCTCCCTTGAGGATGCCGCAGAAAGGCAGGCTTAACAGATTTCACTTGTTATTTGGAACACTTTTCCCTGTCACTTCTAATACTGTGCTTCACACATAGCTAAGGGCCTAATGTTGCTGACGCAACTCTACTTGTTTAATTTTATCCAACTGACTGTGCCACTTACTGTGCTTAGTCATCTGCTAAAATCCTTTTGTTAAGACTGAGAACCAAACACACCACTGAGTATTTGATCCCACCTACTTAAGGCATCCCTTGCTTTTATGTTTAGCTTGTTGCTACAAAAATAATTCAATATTTATTCAGTAGTTGAGGATCAGATATCTCCTTGTGATTAGATGATCTGTAGAGGATGCTCCTTGGAAGGGGAAATGCTGTGTTCACTAGTATCACTGTCAGGAGAGAGGCTGTATACTCTTGTGGGGCATTTTTGTTCTGAGAGGCTAGACTTATTTACTTTTGCTGAAAGGAACTGGTCAAACTCCTTGAATTCCAGTGTCTCTTGATGTCACAGCAGGCTTGCTTACTTCTGGTCATCTGTTAAATGCTGTAGTGCTTAAACATGGGGTGCTCTGTAGCCTGTGTCAGGTTTTGTGTGATTTAAATGAATGTGGCAGGTAATACAATGAGCTGCAATGAGTGCAATGCTGTGTCACTATAAAATCAATGAGGAATGAATTGCACTCAGGCTTCTAGGACTGACCACTAAGGAGAATTTCCATTAAGGAAAATTCTATCCCACTTCCTGGGGTATGAGGTAGGTACCTTTTTTCTGGGGGGGGGGGGGGGTTACCCAGTAGATTTGGATGCTGGGTATTGTGATCAGCTCACCTGAGGGGTATCTTCCTGTGTAAATGAAGCCAGCTGAGAAAATCTTCAGTGTGTATATATAGCTCACCATATGTTTTCAGAAAATTCTCCTGGAATGAAGGTTCTTAAGAACAGTGAAAGACTAGCATCTGTTTCTGTAGTTGTCAAGACCTAGAGTGAGATTAGATGAGGGACAATAAATGGTAGAGATGAGGGAGGGAGACAACATAATTAAATGACCTTTGCTTTCCTCCTCGAAGTCATAAACCCACACACTGTAAAGAATCACTCTGAAGAATCACCAGTTTCTTGATGCAGTATGACTTTGATTTCCATTAGGCTAAACATTTACTGCAAGGGTGGGTAAACCCCAGGCTGAACTTCAGGTTGAAATCTAGTATTTGTATCACTGAGAATCTCAGCCAAATTAATCTGTGTAAGAATGATGCTAGTAGAAAAAAATCAGCTTAATTCTCTAGTATGTTCAGGCCTTGAAAAAGGAACTTGGTATTTATAAGAAAGTGACTTTTCTGTTAGTGTTCTGCCTCTGACATCCTATGAAACTCTACTGAAGTGGTGCTTAGCAAGAAGCTTGTGAAAAAATATCACAGCTTTTTTGTGACCTGTCAATGTTAAAATTGTTGGATAATACTTTTAAATGTTCTGTGTGCTGTTTATAAACTCCATCCTTTCACTGCTTCCATGTGGGATGATGCTTTCCAGTAACAAAGCATCCTGGTCTCCCATGCAATCACTGAAAAGAAGGGCATCATAACTTTATTTTTTCATGTGAGTCTGTATACCATCAGGGTATTGGTATCTGAAGGTGGGCTGATCTTGTCTCAGAAGAATCAGGCACACTCCAGTGTGCAGAGGAACTAGCAGTGAGCATTCTTTTTTATAATAAGTTACAGATACGTGTAGAGCCAAGCCTCGCTGTTCTTCTAGCAACAGCAGCAATTGAAGCTACTGCAGATCTTTTTGGTCCTGTGCAAGAAAAATGGGATTGAATTTCAGGTCTTTCAAGGTTTAACTTAGATATCAGGCTAATATTATGAAATCATGCTGGCCAACATTAAATCTTCCCTGCTGGCATTCGGTTAGTATCTTGGACGCTTCTGGAAGCTCACTGGTGCTCATTTTAGGGATGGGGATAGGAACTATATACTCTCCAGAGGTAGTAAAATGAGGCACCTGTGTGCCAAGTGGAGGAGTGTAGGTGCTCTTCCTTTGGAGAGGGTGGAAAAGGGGGAGGGAACCAAGCCTTGAGGTCCTCACAAGAGACAGTTCAGCTGATCATCCAACAGGGTGCTAAAGCACCCTGCTTTTATTACTTGTAGGCCATGGAGTATGAACTCTCATATTTCAGAAGAGAAGCCTCATTTTAAGGTTTAACATTTGGAGGTGGGGAAAAATAGGGAAGCAGAAGGGAGATGAGTGTTGTATTTTAACTCACCTTTGAGTTTAAGGCAGCTGCTGACATTCTGCCCTGCTTAGTAACTTTACAGAAGACTTAAAAGCCTGTACAAATATCTAAAGAAGCAGGTGAGAGATCCCAGACTTTCTTCTGAAAGGCTTACAGAACACAGCAGACATCCCAAACAATTGTAACTAATGCTTCCTCTAGGCACTGAAGATCAGAAGTTTCAAATGCAGGATGTGACTAAGGGCTTCCATAAAAATTGAAGGGAGTTGGAACATGATATCAGGATGAAGCATGGGGAAATGGGATCTTTCCCTAGAGATGCTGGAATGAAGGTAGAACCTGCTCAGACTGTGGGGTTGGTTTGAGGGAATAGATTTCTCTTGAGTAATGTGGGAGTCTGGGTCTGTGCTATTTTATTTAGAGTTGTGAGAATGCTAAAAATTCCCCACAATATGCTCCAGGTATTTTGAAAAAAATCAGAACTACATGACAAAAATACCCTTAGTGCAAAAGTACAAATGAATATTTCAAGGAAAATGACAGTAAAATGAATTTAGGGTTGAGAGTTCATATTAATAATGCAGACTGATCTATAGCACCTGCATTTTTCATCTGTAAAATGGGGATAATGATGCTGACCTGGTTTGTAAATGAGCCCTGAGATCTTCTGATGAAAAGTATCACCAACAGAAGTAGCGGGTGATGGTAGAAATTTGTGTTACAGATGTAGTATAGTTGTCTCAAAGTTTTATAGGTACCAGGAAATCCAGAATAGAAGTTAAAGAAGCACAACTATTTTAAAGCTTGGAACCGTTCTCACGAGGTATACTTCTGAGGAGTTGATGCCATATGGTAACCATGCTATTATAAGCAATATGTTTTGTTTTTTATAGTCATGGATCAAACTGATCTTTTTTAAAGAAATGTGAATTTTCTTGAATTTTCTTTCTCCTTCTGCTGTCTGTCACTGTCACTCAATTCCACATCATAGACTGTTTGTCACCATCTTCCTCTTTCACTGCTTCCTATTTTTGTGGCCATTTGGCCAGTGATACAATACTGTTGTGCTAACAGGTTCTTTCTGCTGTCTTTGGTACATGTACCCAGGCAGTTTCTGTCTTCTGTTTGGGTTCTGACCGTGTATCTCAATCCTCTATCAACTCTACCCAAACTTTGTATGC
This sequence comes from Oxyura jamaicensis, assembly GCF_011077185.1. Lineage (NCBI taxonomy): Eukaryota > Metazoa > Chordata > Aves > Anseriformes > Anatidae > Oxyura > Oxyura jamaicensis. The sequence goes on from NC_048893.1 coordinate 89,044,776, forward strand.
AGGCTCTGGTACCTTGACAGAGCTCCTTTGTCCTAGTTTCTTTACATCCAGGTTCTGTCTGCTGTCACACACATCTGCATTTGGCTCCCACGCACATCCTTTGCCTCCACACACAACTCTCTGTGCTAACGTTCTTGCCCTTCTGATGTGGTAAGCTCTATTTTTTTCCTTGCTCTTTGCCCCTTCAGGTCTTGCAACAGCAACCACAAAGAAAAATCTATGCAAATCTCAACCAAACAATTAATGATTCGAAAGTTATCACTTAAAAATAAATAAAGCTAGGTTCCCTGGGTATAATCACTTATCTAGGAAAAGACATTGTACTTCACCTTACTAATGTGTTTTATTGACCTTGCTTATATTTAACAGACAAAAGCAACCACCTTGACTTCTTATCTTAGCTGTACATACTTAATTTTGTGTGCAGTATATTCCTTTAAACTCTAAGACAAGTAGGTGAATAAGCCTTTAAAAGATCAGTGTAGAAAGGTAAAGTGTGAAGCTGTGGCAGCAAGACCATGCAAGATGATGAAATAAATGCGGTGGGTCTGTATTCATGTACTTTTATAGGCATTCTCCAAGGCCACTTGTTTGTCTTTGCTTCTGGTGTGTAGCATGACTATAAAGGAAGTAAATAAAACATCATTTTCCCCACTGTTTTGGTTGTTAACTTTGGACTGCTAAAACTTCTGGTGCTAGAGGAGGTCTCAGAAATTTTGACTTTATTCTTTGTGTGTTTGAGGCTGGAATAGGACTTGACCCTGTACTAAACGAAATATGGGGTTGGTTGAAAATTCAGCTAATAATGGAAACCTACCTTCTACTTTAGCTATGTAGCAGTCACTCTAATAAAAAATCTTAGGGTTTCTCCCTTCTCAGTGTTATAGATGTTTGCAGACTTTTTAGCTGAGGGGACGTTTTTATAGAAGTAAGTTTATATGATTTCTGTCTGATATGAAAGTTCAGAAAAATGTTGAATGTAGCTTCTGTAATTTTGAATCTATGGGGGTTTGAGGAATATGCGTACTCCCTGTTTTTTGACAATGCTATTTGACAGATTAAGAAATAAAATGCTCAAGTAATCTTGTGTCTGAAAACAAAGATGGAAATAAAGCAGATGTCATTTTGCAAATGTGAAGTAAAAAGGTTTTTGTGTTTGCCAGCACGCATAGTTGAGAATAATTTCAGTGCATCAGGAAATGAGCTTTAAATTATTCTAAAGTGGTTGATAAGTGGGAGAAAGTTAAATTTATTAAAGCTTTTTTGGTAAATAATTGATATAATGTTGCAGTAAGAGTACATTATATATTATAAAATGATACATTATGTAAATAGATGCAGCACGCTTTTCCTTCTGCTTGATATCAGATTCCAACATTCCAACTACTAGTTCTGAAGGATTTCAGGTTTTCTTCAAGAGCATAGGTGTTTTAGCTGTGGAAAAATTGGCAGGTGTTATTTAAATTACTTTCTCCATCTCCATACAGCTTTCAGCCTGATTCAGAAATTAAGTAATAAAATTAAAAAAAGAAAAATCACCCCTAGAGAAGGAGATAGGCCAGCCTGCTTACCATTGTGTGGCTGGAGGGAAACACTGGGAATGTGATGGTTTCCCCAGTGTCACTTAAATAATGTTCAGAGACCTATTGCTCTGGGTGATTTGCTGCTGTTGAACTCCATACTTGTCTATGCCTAATCCAAATGCTGGTTTCAATATTGTATATTTGATTATCTGACTGAGGGTAGAATATTTGTGCTTTATGAAGGCCATGATTCTATTAATAGTAACACTTTCAGAGTTTCTTGAAGTCAGGTTTAAGGTAGGGTATCTCCTGAGAATTTTTATCTAGTTAACACAGTATTCTTATTTGACAGGGCATGTCTTATGCCTCAGCAAGACTTCGGTAATAATTACAGATTAAGGATCTGTTCTTTTTGCTGTTAACTGATTGCAGAAATTTCTCCACTTTTACTGTCAGAACTGGAACTGAGTCTGTAACTTATTGTGCGCACTTTGTATACAGAAGCTTTTTTTAAATGATTTAGGAAAGCTTTAGAAAACGTTGAACAAAGGTATGAAGTGTAAGCACAAAAGTTATGTCTCCTGCGAGGAAAGCAAATGAAGAGACTGCACTCTAATATGCATTAACTACTCAAGGTACTTATCCGTTTAACCCTTTATCAATGAGTTGCTGATGAAACCTTTTATTTGGAATAGACCCTAAGCCTCCTTTCTGAGGGACAGAACTAGGAATGTTTTAGGGAAAATACTACCTGCTGACCTGGATAAGGCTCAGCATCTAATGTAGTGGAGGAGGCACTGAATTTCCATGATGCCATTCTTATAGGCCACTTTAAATGTCATCACAATATCTATGGACCTGTGCATAATCCATGTAGAGAGTATCAGAAAATCTATGTGGGAATTCTAATTCTTTCATTTCTTTTTTCATTATTTTGTGTGGTATTGGACTATCACAGCATTACTTCGTAATATCTCCATTCTTTTGGATTTGAAACAATATTCTTTTTTTTCACAACAGGGTCTCATCTGTCTGAGTAGGAGTGCTAGCAATGTCTAGTGAACTTAAATGTTTGACTTCCATCTCTTCAATCTCCACATTTGTCATGATTTTTTTTGTCATGATATTTACTAAGTCCTTGTAGGTGGTGTGTGAATAATTAAACAGGTGATAATGGATAATGTCTACTGTCACCCTATTTGTCATCAAGACATTGTGAGAAGCTGTGGAAGGGACATTAAGAAATTCATTTATTATGGCGATGCGCTGGTGTTGTGGATGGCCCTGTGGTAGATCTGAACTTACAGAATTGCTGGAAAACCAGAAATCAGGTATTTTTACATCTCTACAGTTTTCCAGTGAGATGAGGAGCGTGTAATATGAGCCAGAGGTACAGCAAGGTTTGATGCTGTTAGGCAGAGTGGATAGGGAAGCACCTACTCTTCCCTACTTCTTTCCTCCTCTTTCCTCTTGTGCATTGCTGCCTGATACAAATTAGTCCTGTGGCTATAGTGGTATCAGCCCATAGAAACATCGTTTGAAGTAAATGGATTTTATGCTAGTGTTTCTCAGAACAAGTTTTTTCCTTCCTTCAGAGTTTTTATGTAAGCCTGCCAGCATTAGCAAAAGAAGACAAATAGTTATACAACAATAGTATGGAAAAATTGCTGCAATTTTCCTAAATGCATCAAGATATTTGTTACAACTAGTTTAAATAAAAAAAGATATGCAAGAAGAGACTGTAGAATTTAAATATGAAGCAGAACTTGCTGTTCTATTTCCATCTTTTCTTCCAGTGACATCTGCTCACTTGTTTCATTTTCCTTCTGTTTTTTTCAAGGTACAAGCTCCTACCTTGAGGAGTACAACAGTCACGGTATAATTACACCAGTGTCTGCTCTGGTTAAATTGATCTAAAGAATGAATGTAAATTGTGTTCACTGTATTGGTATCACAGGTTAATTCTTCTCAGAGCTGTACCTTTGCTCATCTCTGATGTGCCCAATTACCCTTTCCTGTCAGTCCTCCTCAACACCCACACCTACCAGCCCTGTCACATGGCGATATTTTGCACCCTCCGTTCCTTGCTTGTCTTTCTCTAACTGGTTCACCATGGTGCCTTTAAGCTGGGTGACTTGGATCCCTTCAGATAATCTCGGTGGAAGGCAGTTAGGAGAAAAGCACTGCTCTTGTGCATACTGGGAGGGAGAGGGGGGACATGCTGAGGGAGATGGCCTGATAACTCGTGTATGTATCAGTGGCCCTTGCTAGGAGATATAACTCATGGGAGTTCACGGAATGTGGGGTAGTGGGAGGGTACCCAGAATCATGGCGCTGGGGGTGGAAGAGCTCAGTAGAGGATGTAACAAATCCATCATTTGGCGGAGGAGGAGTGCCTGGTACTGCAAGTAACGAAAAAAGATGTAATAAGGAGCAAAGAACTGAGGTGTTACAAGCACTTCCTCTGGAGTATTCATTGAACCTCTTCCTCACTAATAAAGAAGGAATACAACCTTTTCACAGCAAAGTACTTAAATTGAACCACATAAAGAGTGACCCTTCTGGCCAGGTTTTTGTCTGGGGTTTCCAAATCCAGATGCTACATTTAATCAAAGTCTTCCCTGAGCTCTGTCAGTGCCTTCCTCTTTGGTCTTGTTTTCTTTTCCCTCCTGCTTTCTCTGACACATTTCTCCCTGAGTTTGTGGTTTCAGTAGTGGTTTCATTCCTTCTGCTGCCTGACTACCTGGAGACTTTGAAGCGGGAGGCAGAATGGAAGAGAGGAAGCAGTAAGTGCACCCTGCCATGTCTGGTGTGCAAGAGGGGGGAGTGACCCTTGAGAATCAGCTTGCTGCCTGGGCTTGTGAAGAAAAGGGGAAAAGACAGAATTAACGAGGCAGGCTGTAAAAATAATGCTGCTTGTTTCCAGGAGCTGTGCCTCTCCAGTTCATATTGATAATTTAAGCATTCAGGTGGGGTGAGAGGGGTGTATTTGAAGGCACAGGGGGTGTTGAAACCATTAAAATGACTCCTGGTTTTGACTAGAAGGAACTCTTCCCCTTAAGCTGTTCGACCCTCAGAGTTGGATTTCAGTTTCTTCTTGCCAGCTGCTGGCATTTCTAGCCACTGTTTGGAATGCCACAGTGAGTTTGGTTGGCCTTTGGAAGGGGTTGCCATGGGATATTGTTCATACAGGAATGGTTACTTTGTGTTGGTCAGGTACAATACCCATCAGGTTTTATTCCATCTTAATTAACTCTGGCACAATTTGGTTTCTTGGCAAAAGTCATAGAATCATAGAATATTCTGAGTTGGAAGGGACCCTTAAGGATCATCAAGTCCAACTCTTGACACCGCACAGGTCTACCCAAAAGTTCAGACCATGTGACTAAGTGCACAGTCCAATCTCTTCTTAAATTCAGACAGGCTCGGTGCAGTGACAACTTCCCTGGGGAGCCTGTTCCAGTGTGCAACCACCCTCTCTTCCCTGCTCTTTCCAGCTTGCTAACCCAACACTGAAAAATATTTGGAATAAATCCCCATAGCAGCTTTAAGAAATGCATGTTTACTGTTGGCTAGGTTTGACGGAGTTGGAATTATGCTGGGGGAAAGAGCTATGCATGCTGTTCAGAGAGGGAAACCTAGTCATCTTGGGAGGGCAGGGCAAAGGGAGGCAGATCTGCTGTCTCTAGCACTAACAGCCAATTTCCAGCACTAGGGTTAAATCAAGAGCTGCAGGCCACAATACTTTTAACTTACTTCTTTTTTTTTTTCAAATTCTTTCTTCTCCTGTGTTATCCAGAATTGGACTGAGAGTGCATTTCTCTGGGTCTGGTGTGTGAGGTGGGGTGGGGAGTGGATGCAAAGGGAGCAATCAGCAGAAAACAGGCTGCAGATGGGCTGGAAATAAGGAGTTAGGTCAGGCTGAGTGATGGGATGCCAAAGGTTTTGCTTCACAGTGCCTGGTGGTTTGTTACAGGCACTCTCTTCCCAGCTGGTGGTCTGAGCCTGTTTGTACTCCTGATGTTTATCTGCGATAGCCCACTCTGATCTAACTTTTCCCCACATGGGAGAGACAGGCCGACAGGTAGATGTATGAGAGAGAACAGAGGAAACATGCCGAAGCATAAACAGCAAGTGAGAGCGCAATTTATTCATTGTGGTACACAGCATAAGTGAAATGCTTGTATGAAATGACAAGCAGTTAAGACAGCAACAGTTGTGATCGTTTTGTGTGTGTGTGTGGAAGCATCCTCAAGAATGGCTTAGGAAAGCTTTTTCTTGGAGTTTTCAATGTAATGGGGCAGCATAATAAGGGAAGCAGGAAAAGTCTCGATCAGGGATATCCAGCTTTGGTTCTCTGCTACCCTTTATTTTAAAAATTACAGTATGGTTTTCCACCACTGGCCACCTCTGTCTCTTACTGTATGAAAGATGTTCTGTATTCAGTTGATAGCACATAGTGTTTAATAGAATAATATTTCCCATCTCTCCCAACTCTGCCCCTCTTCTGTGACTTTTTCTGAGGAGTGATTTTACTTATCCATGCACTTATTGGCTGCTTCTCTGAGGACTGGATTGATCCAAGTTCAACTGAAGGCATGTGGCACCTTTTTTTAAGGTGGTCATCTTAAAAGTTGCAAGCATTGAATGTTGTAAAGATGTCCAAATGCTTGGTCCTAGTCATCAATAGGTAGTGCCCTTTGCGTTTTTGAGACCTAACACTTTCCAGTTTCCTTACTAGTTACAGCATCAACTGCATCATATTTCTATTAGAGGTGTAACAAAGTCTGTGGGTACCCATTGGTGGTAGGATGCTTAGTGCCCAGTAGATTTCTCGCCTTTAAACTGGGCAGTTGATTTTTCTCTGTGCTTTACAGAGCTAATCTCAGGACCAGGAGAATGGCAAGACCTCTGTGACTGTTTGGTTTATAGTACTTCAGTACTTCACTTCCAACAGTTTGTGTGCCATGGCAGGTCTTCACTGAGAGCCTTGTGAGTTCACAGATTCCAGCAGAGGTGGACCAGGCACTAACCTCCCCAGGATAATAACTGCAGGAGGAAAACCAAAATTCTCTATCAGGGTCTATGACTTCTCCTTCAGAAGCGGATGAATGTTAGCTGATACTTAGAGGGTGAAATTTAAGTCACTGATAAAATCTTACTTCAGTAGGACTGAATTTTTCCTCTGGGCTTTTAGAGGTGGCTATTAACTAAGTCACCCAACAGAGAGGCTGGTTTTTATCACTTTTAAAGAAACTTCTGCCCAAGCCACTGTGCTTACTAAAGACTATTTAAATAAGCTGTTTTTAGTTGCTGCTGATTGTTTCCTGCTGTTTATTTAATGGACTAAATATATTTATAAGACCAGTTGGTTCACCTGTGACTAGCATTAATGCATATGGTTATTTTGCTTCCCTTACCACTGTCTTGTAACTCTGAACAGACTAATATATACATTGTATATATACTAAAATATATATTGTAGTTTGCTTTCTAACTTCAGTGCACATTGACTTTTGCCTTCATCTTTTAGCAGGTTCCCTTCAAACCATGTAACCCACATCTTGTCTTGCATTTTCCTTTTCCAGCAAGTTTGTAGATATTTGTAAAGATTTGCAACACATCACAAAAAAAAAAAAAAGGGCATTTTCCTTGCTGGCAATCCTTGTACTTGATTCTGTATTTCTAATTTTTCTTTAGTGTTTGTACATAACTGTACAATAAAATATAGAAGGATAAGGAGGAACACTTAGAGGTTATTGAAGAAGGTTGTTATTGAATAAGAAAGTTATTGCCTAAGCTATTTGATATTCTGTATAATTTGATCAGGATGAGCATATGCATTGCTTGGTTTTAGATGCTGCAAGTATCGCTACTGGCATAATGTATTGGCTCTCTTTATAGAAAAGATTGCATCTTCTCTCTCCAGAAAGCCAGAATTTCATGGACATTTTGACTGTTTATATGATAATGCAGCAAATAAACTTCACAATTACAGAAATAAACAAGGACTCAAGGATATTTATAAATCTGTGCTATTTTTAATTGACCGACTCCAGTAGTTTGCATTTGGATATTGTTCCTTCCTGTATCATTTTTGACATAAAACACTTCAGTGAGTTGCCTAACACTGTCTTCTGTCCTACATAGGAAAATCTGATAATGGAACACTTTCTAATTTAGCCAGTCTTCAAAACCTCTTGGATTTGAACTTTCATAGCAGTATGAAGGGATGCCCATACAGCTGTGGGGCAGACTCAGTAGGAATCAGCTGCAAGCTGCTGGTCTTCAGTTGTGAATGAAGTTGTCATGTGTTGTTTTTCTTTTCTTTTTGAATCAGGGGCTGTGGGAGTTCCCTGAGCCCCTTCAGGGAAAATATTTTCCCCTTTTCTCTTTGGGACACTGTTGTACAGAGGAACAGCTTGGCACTGTTAGCTTCCACTTACCTAAATTTAGAATAAAATCTTAAACGGTTGCTGGAAAAAAAAGACCAAACAATGCTTACATATCTCCCCTTCTCCTTGCTCCCCCATCCCCAACTTAATTTCAGATTACCAGCCCTATTCCTGTACTGTAGTTTTTGCATTAATTGTAAGGATAGTCCTCTCTGAATAAATAAGTTATTTTTCTGCCTTACGCACAGACTCTGGATTTCTGAATTAAAACTTTCTACATTCATGCTCAGATGAACTGAAACTTCCTCCTGTGGAACAACCGAACAACCTTGACATGCAGCTTATAGAAGAGCTGGAGAAATATAGAATCCTAGAATCATTAAGGTTGGAAAAGACCTCCAAGATCATCTGGTCCAACAATCCCCCTACCACCACTGTCACTGTGGTGGTTTTACTGTGCTAGGCAGCTGAACACCACAACCACTCTCTCACTCCCCCTCCTCAGATGAGGATGGGAAGAAGGAAAGGAAAGAACAACTCACGGGTTGAGATAAGGATGATTTAATTAAAGGGAAAAAATATTATTAAGGAAATATTATTAAACAATTCAACTAAAGGGAAAGGGGAAGAGGGAGGGGGAAAGGGTATAACAAAACACAACAAGTAAAGGCTATGTGGAAGTGCAGAGGAAAGAAATTACTCTCTACTTCCCACAAATGATGCTTGACTACGTCCTTGAAGCAGGGCCTCAACGCACGTAGCCGGTGTTCGCGAGGAGGACAGACGTTTTCGCAACGAGAGCCCACCCCTCCCCTCTTCCTCCTTTTTCCACCTTTTATTGCTGAGTGTGACATCATCTGGTATGGAATATCCCTTTGGGTGGTTTAGGTCAGCTGCCCTGCTGATGTTTCTTTCTCACTTTTTGCCCACCCCCTAGGAAGGTCAGAGTGAGTCCAGATGCTGTGCCAGCACTGCTCAGCAGCAGGCACAACACCGGTGTGATACCACTGCTGTTCTAGCTACAAGTGCAGAGCGCAGCACTGTATGGGCTGCTGCAGGGAAAGTTAACGTCCCAGCCAGACCCAGTACAGTCACCCATTAAACCGTGTCCCTGAGCACCACATCCAACCCATCCAACCTTTCCTTGAACACCCCCAGGGACGGTGACTCCACCACCTCCCTGGGCAACCCATTCCAATGCCTGACTGCTCTTCCTGAGAATGTCTTCTCATTTCTAACTTGAACCTCCCCTGAAGCAACTTGAGGCCATTCCCTCTAGTCCTATCACTAGTTACCTGTGAGAAGAGGCTGACCCCCAGCTCCCCACAGCTTCCTTTCAGGTATTTGGAGAGAGCAATAAGGTCTCCCCTGGGCCTCCCCTTTTCCAGACTAAACAATCCCAGTTCTATGTTAACCTGTTCTTGGTTCCTAAGAAAGCCTAGCTTTATTACAGTAAGAGTAACACCTTCTAAAAAATGATGGAAAAGATTAGCTGAAGATCTCTATCCATATTTGTGCAGACCTATGCAGATGATGTTCATATGTGAAGTGAACTTTTGTGAAGTTAAGGACCACAATGATGTATCAATTTACTAGCCAATAACTATAACTCCAATCTTGTCTGGTACTTCCCAAGACCATAAACATTATTTGTCCTGTTGCTGTATAATTGTATTGCAAAAATGTTTTCTGGGATTTTCTTGGATTAGTGATGCAAGAGAGGCATCCTTAGCTGCAAAACAAGATTTGAGTGGTGCAGGGCTCACCCTCAAGCATACATGGATTTATTGAATATGAGAATACCTTGAAACTGTCTCCTCCTGGGCCCTTTTCATGTTTTCATAGAATGGCTCAGGTTGGAAGGGACCTTAAAGATCATCTAGTTCCAACACCTCTTCTATAGGCAGGGGTGCTACCCACCAGATCAGGTTGCCCAGGGCCCTGATCTAGTATTTTTCTGCCCTCTATTTCTTCTATTATTCCCCTATATTTCTTCCTGACCCTTTGGTGTTGGGCCTGACCACATCTTTGTTCTCAGTGTCATTAAGGGCTCCATTTTCATGATTCAACAGGTGAAGGATGTGTTATCTATCTAGCAGGCACACAAACACTGTAGAGTGTTTCTTGTCCAACAAATACATAATACGATACAAGTCCTTCTTGAGCCTTGTGAGCCAGGACTCTGAATCAACATCTTGCTTTTAGAGTGAAGAAAAAGCCTAAATGTGTAGTGTCTGAAGAATTCTATGCTGGACTAGGCCCTTGGGTTACCTTGCCCAGTGTTGCCAGGTCTGTTTTCAGAGAAATCTGGCACTACAGTGTTCAGGGTCTTCAGATCTTCTCTTTGCTGCTGCTTTCTTCCTTTTTTTCTCTCCTTAACGAAACCGCTCCCACTGATTGATATGTTTTTAATGATTACCCTCACCATACACTCCATACTATAGTGATTTACAGTCTTTAAGATCCTTTTTTATTTGACAGCTCCTTCCTACTCATTTTTTGTCTCTGCCTGGCAGATACTGCAGTGATATTGTAGTGCTGACAAAATGGGAATTACAAAGAAGCACTTACCAACCTAATGAAGCTGTGGGGGGAAGAGGAGGGTGAGACAATGTAAGTGTTTAAAGGCACTTTCTGTTTAACTTATCTACATGAGCCATTGGTGGTTGTTCAAAATTTCAAGGGAAAAAAAAAATGCAAAAACCAAAAACACTCTTCCCCAAATGATTGCCTTGAAAGATGTTGGTCTGGTCGTTTAATGAGAGAATGCTACTTGATACAGTGTATCTCACAAAGATCAGGCAAAGAGACCTGTTGTTTTTCTGTAAAAACATTTTTCTTGCACGCAAGACCGGTACTGTTTTCCTTTGTGAAGATGGTGGCTGTGATGTCCAGAGTGTAGAAATAGAGCTCCTGGGGCTGTGTGTACTTCCATGTAATCTGAGAACAGAAATGCCAAACAAAAGAAAAGTTTCCTGGGATCTAAACATTCCTAGCTCATTAAAAGCCAATACAATTTATTTTTCAGTACTGTGTCTTATTAAGTGATTGTAATCTATTGGTTTTGTTACTCTAGCTTTATTTTCCTTGGTTGAGAGCAGGCCTCTGAGAATTCCCTCCCAAGGAGCAGGGATGCTTTCTGACTCAACACCCTCTGTAAAAAATGCCCAAGTCATTTAAGTGAACAGGATTTGTATCTCTCTTCAGCTTAACTGTTTCCTATTTCCCACAAGACACCCTGTCATTGAGCTGCTTAAGCTGTATGAACAGCACGGCAACAACACAAGCAAATAGAGCCTTGGTTTATAGCGTTTTACTGGCTCTTTATGATCTCTCCGTGTTGTAGGTGGTATTGTTTCTGAACTGGAGCTGCAGAAAAATCTATTTAAAGCAAGCAGCTCAATGAATATGGTCCTCTTATCCCAATAATGAATTATCTATGTAGAAACTCACATAAACAAGTCTTTGTTGCTAAAAATAATGAGAATAGTTTAGAAATAACACTTTGGCAGACTGGCTAGATGCACATAGCTGTCTGAAGCAATAACTATTATGTTAGTTACTTCTTACCTGACTCTGTGATTGGTGTCCTGTGTCAGGTGGTATTGCTTCCTCCCTTCCCAACCACAGTGTCTGACTTCCAGACCTACAAAGAAGCTACCAACTATTTGGGCAATCTCTGTTCCCTCCATACGTTTGACTCTTCTGAACACACCTGTACTTCGGTGTTTGTGTAAAGTGGGTCAACAGAATAGGCAGGCAATCAAGGAGAATTTACATTTGGACAAGGGTTTACAAGTAGCTATTTTACATTATTTGCCCAGCTCAAGCATGAACAAAGCTGATTTAAGTACTTTCATTTTCACAGATGGCACATAAATAGTAACTACAAAAGTACTGTGCTTTGTACATAGCTGGATTTTGTTTCCCTTTAAAGTCTCTCTGCATTTTTTTATAGCAGTTTATCTTAGATACTTCTGTGTCCCCCATTACCATGGTATCTAAGCACCTCATAATCCTTAATGCATTTATCCTCACAACACCTCTGAAAGAATGGAAGGAACTATGTTCTTTTTATGGGTCTCTTATTTATGTCTCTGTTGCTTCAAGATTGAAGATATGCTGGTTTGAAGTAAAATCTCTTACATACCTTTAATCTCGCTACTAAATTAGCTTTAAAGGTTACCATTCCCACCAAACAGCCAGGAAGCCTTTTTATGAGGAATTCCCTAAGTATTTTGCGCAAAATAAATGGGGTAAGTGTAAACCTACTAATTAATCTGACTCCTCTTGACTGACATCAGGGCTTTGGCAGTCATGTGAGCAGCAGTGTTGGAGGAAAGCTGGGGCACAATGAAGGTCACAGCCTCACCAGCAGGATGAGGAGATGGAGGATGCCAGTCCTGCAGGCTGCACTATGGTAGCGCCTCTGTGCCAAGTTGATTGTAGGCTGCCTATGGAAAGGAGGATTCAGTTCATATCTGCCAGCTATGTGTGGCCTAACAGTGCAGTACACTTACCTAAGGTCTCTAAACTGGAGGAAAATTAACATTATTCCAATTGAATGGGTGGTTTTCAGCAGGGGTTTTTCTCTGCCCAGCTTGCAGGGGCCATGTAAGCATCTGTCTGTGTTAAAGCAATGAAGTAAGTAGAAATGTGCCACAGGTGACTGCAGATGAAGAGTAGAATGTCCCCTATTTCAGCAAAAATCATGAAGCTTCACCCCAACAGATTCTCATGCACATTGCAAACATGGTTATATATATATGTATAAAAAAAGTAATAACTGGTTGTGCAAAATCTGTAAAAGAGCAGAAACTTCTGCCCATTTTCTGTCCTTGGCTGTTGGTTGACCTAGTTCTTCTGTGACCCTCTCCAGTTCTTTTGGTTTTACTTGTACTTTGTGTCTATTTTTCTGTTTAATTCTAAATGCGGTGGTTACAGATTTTAAAAAGTATTTTACCTGGTGAACTAAATGGTTCATAGTGAGAAATAGCTTCTTGCTTGGTAATCAGTTATGCTAAACTCTCTTTTTATTTAGTAGTATTCCGATAGCCATAAATCCCATTACAAAAAAAAAAAAAAAAAAAAAAAGGTGATCTTAATATTAGACCTCAGAGTTTTTGTTTTGTTTTGTTTTTTAGCAACATGACTTTTTAGTATGTGCTTATGAACTGTGTCCCTCGTTTCAGCTCACTTAATTTACCCTGTGTTAACAATCAGCTACCTTGTAGCAATTCTAATTCGAGAACGTGTTTTTGTCAAAATGTAAATTCTGTTAATTTAGGTCTTCTCTTCCTTTTTGGAGGAAGTGTAAGAAGCTGAAATGAAGATGTGTGAGTTGTTCACATTGAATATATTGAAGTAAAACATCTGTGCAAGAAAACATTTTTGTACTTAATTATTCCCTCCTTTCTCCTTTATCTGGCTTTGTGACGATTTTTTTTTTATTTTTATTTTTTACTTCTATAATGAGAAATATCAAACTGTAAAGTTTGTTTTAATAAGTAGGAAATATAGGTCTAATCAATTCTCTATGATGATGTTCTGAAAACTGGAAAAAAAAACACAATCTTTTTAAAGCAGATTTGACAATAGTTTATATAATTTTTGAAAGCAGCCTAGAATTTTGTTTCTCTACCCATAATAAACAGAAAACACTAAGTTCTTCAAAAACAAGCTGTACATAAAATTAGACATTGCAGTAAATAGAAGATACTAAGTTTAACATTAGATCTAGGGACCAAGATCACTAGAAACATCAAGAAAAGGTACAAGTGTGATTGATCTACAAGATAGATTTGAATGTTGTTCTATTAACATATCCTTTTGTTTTAACTAGGAACGTGTAAATTTTATCTCACCAGAATTTTCAAATAATGCTGTCTGAAGTTCCTAGGCTACATTCTTCTCTGATTTGAAAACCTAGTTGTAGGGAGCATAAGACAGGGCAGAGTGTCCCTAATAAGTCTACTCAAGTTTCCTTCAGTGCTTAGAGTTCTAAACTTCTTCGGGAATTTTGAGTGAGGTTTTGCTTTTTTCTCTTTGGAGAGATTAGGTATTAGCAGGTTCAAACATATGCTGTGTAAAGTCTTCCTCATGTCACATCTAATCCTTTCTGATAGGCTTTTGTTGATGACTCTATGTCCAAGCCAAATTCAGAGCCTCCAAAATCTGTTTTGCTCTTCAAGACTGAGAAAATGTTTCCCTATTGTGTCAATGTAGCAAATCTCAGAGACTTTACAGGAAGGAAAGATGGTTTTATTTTTAAAATGAAGCAATTGTGTTTTTTTTTTTTTTTTTTTTTTTTACACTTGGACATCCATTTGTGCACTTGGACTTGAGTTTATGAGAGCCCTGTGAGACCAAGCAGCCTGTACATAAAACATGGAACACCAGTTACTGGATCCTTGCTGGTTTTGTATCATTTAGTAGCAGGTACTTATCAGTCTTTCCATCTTGTACCACATCTGTGGGTCATCAGGATTTACTGCCTGTCCTTTATATTGTGACCTGGGTTTGCAGAGAAGCTGCACAGAGGTATGTTTTGGAGTCTTGTGATTTCCTAAGCCAGAAGTCATCAGCACTTGCCCTTCCTACAGTCCATCTCCTGCAATGGTGCTCCTGACCCACCTTGTTTCTAGTCATTCTCCAGATTGCAGGTACTAAAATTTCTCTGTAGGGGAGAATTCGTTGTGGCAGCTATGGTTAGTCAAGTAGGACAATGTGATATTTTCTGGACTTCAGCCCAAAATTACTCTTCTCCCTTTCTTCATTTTCTTTCCTAAATATGTTGAGAGGAATGAAACAAACAAATATTGACTGCACGTTCTTGAACACTGGACAAATAAAGTAAAATCACATTTTAAGCAAGCTGGCAGGTTGCGTCTCTCTGTATGTGAATTTGTTTATAACATATCCAATTAAAAAAATCTGCCATTTTTAGAATTCTTTTTGGTATTTACGTATATACATGGAATCAACTGTTCAAATCAAGTTGTATGCTAAAGCTATTTTCATTGGTGATTGTTTGGCATGATAGTGAAAGAAAAAAATGACTGTTTTAGTAGTATACTGTGTGAGGCTACGTGGTATATATTTCCATCCCTGGTTTTGGTTCCAAAGAAAAAACAAGAAACTTACTCCCATCAAGGCTGACACATATATCTAAAA
The DNA here is from genome assembly GCF_011077185.1 of Oxyura jamaicensis. Taxonomy (NCBI): domain Eukaryota; kingdom Metazoa; phylum Chordata; class Aves; order Anseriformes; family Anatidae; genus Oxyura; species Oxyura jamaicensis. Next base: position 89,059,867 of record NC_048893.1, read on the forward strand.
CAAAGTGCATAGTTCATCTGATAGTTCTTGTATTAATCATCCCTTAATTTCTGCAAAACTAAAGCATGCAAAGGTCTCGTAGAGGAGTCAAGCTGTCTAGCCACCAACTCTCCAGTCTACTTTGATTCATTTGCAGTTTAAGTTAGAAGTTACTGAAAGTCTTTCTCTTCAGAACCTTGTTTTGCCTGATCTGAAATATGTTAGTGGGCTAGATCTGGCTTCAAAAATGTTGTTAACAAGGAAAAAAGTAATCAAAAGTAACCTTTGACTTGTCTCTCCAATGTCATGCTCAGCAATATATACAAAGCTAAAGGAAGCATGCTTCTTACACAATGATCTTATGGAAAAGTGTGTCTTCATGGACTGGCTCATAAGAAACGTTGTTCCTAGCATCAAAGTAAGAGGCTTCTAGACTTTTTTTTTTTTTTTAAATATGATACAGTGTTCAAATACTACAACATTAATATATATAGAAGAAAAAAAAAAGATTTAACAATATAAATAAGTATACATAACCAGTATATAGCTTGCAGACTTTCTAACTCACATTTCTTTATTTCTCCCATGTTTAGACTGTTTTAGTACCTGGGATTTTGTCCGAATTATATGGAGTACCCTGCTTATGGCAAAAATTAGTAAGAATGAAATTAATGTAAAACCTTACATCTGGGTATAAAATATACATGTGTGCACATGTATATACACACAGGCAATTCCAAATGCTTAATTTTCTTAAGAATCCATGCCAATTTCATTTCTAGATTATTTTTAATATATGAGCAAAATTATTGGCCAACTATTGAGTATTTTGTCACTAAAAATCATGTGGAATTGGGAAAAGGTAGATTAAAATCAAGATTTTTCTATGTTTGAGTTTTATATAGTTTTCCTGTGTCTATTTGCAGCCATGAGATCTGGAATTGTAATTCCATCTTAATGAAACCAGAGTCTGACAAAACACTTAAGAGCAGAAGTTTTTAGAAACAACCAATCAAATATTGCAAGTTTAAGTGATGGTCACAACATGCCAATATCTTAACAGTTTTTAGTGGGTGGGAAAACATGCAAATCTTGGTTTGGGATTTTTCTGTGTTCTTAGCTTTCTATGTTTTGCTGCCTATACATTGACAGTCTAAAAAATAAAGGCTAGTTTTTGCAAGCACTTGAACAGTCTAAATGATACAAACTGTATGACCTAATGCAACTGCGCATTTGTAATAGGTTTTGCTAAATTGACACTGACGTTTTTCTGTGTTGCGAAAATTATAGCCATGACATGGAAATGAGCTGTGTTTTTTCCTTGCTAACTTAATCTTGCAGAAGATTGTTTGCAGCAATGATAGTTATCCTGGCAGTTACCTTTTCTCTCCTAATACATTGTTTCGTGATATGGGAACAACAAATTCTGGTGAGGTGTCTGTTACTTAAATACCAGTCTGGTTTTGTGTAAAATTCAACTGAGGGAGCAATAGATCTGAAACCTAACTGAAAAGTTAATTTTGTTGGTGAATCACATGTGGGTGTTGTGCGGCTTGTCAGATCCTGTGAAGTGGGGCAGGTATTTGTTGCTAGTCCCAAGCCCTGCAAAGGAAAGCAAAGGAGATGATGGGGCTGTAAGTTTAGCAGGAAGACACTATTTTTAATTAGCTGCAAAACTGGCCACCACCATATTCATTTGTGGTAGCCATACATGTGTAATTTTCTTGCACTGGGATGGGTGGGGATGGAGGGGTGGGAAGAGAATGTGGGTAGGGAGAAGGGTGGGCATACACATGTGCCTTCATATACTGTGGTTCATGAGGCTCCTGGACCAGCACTAAGAGATGCTCTGGACCCTCCTCATGCTCTTATGGCTGTAACAGATGTTTTTTTTTTTTTTTTTTTTTTTTTTTTTTTTTTTATTGGATTGATTCTCAGGTTTTTGTGGACATCTGTTTATGTTTTGAGGTGTTGAGGCAGGACTCTCTTGTTCTCCCTGCATTGTATCTGGTGCCCTGGGGGCCTCTGATTGAAGTTGGACTGTGTTAACAATAATGGATTTCCTCCCTCAAGATGGTTTTTACCTTTAATCCTTCCACTATAGCTGTCCCGGTATCTTTTATTATTGAAATGTAGCAGCGCAGATTAACTACTTTTTAAATTTGACAAAAATAGAAATTAGTGTGTGCACACAATACGGCCAAGTTCAGATCCCTAAAGTCAGACTAACTTCTATTTTTAACTGTGCAAAGTAAAACTATGTTAACATATGCAGGCAGTAGTTTTGTCTTTAATATCACAAGCATTAGCTACAGATCGTTATAGACTTTAATTCAGGCTTTTCCCATCTGTCAAGAAGCTGTAAAATTAGGACACATCCTATCCATCACTCTGTGGGAAGCAGAAGGGAAAGGAAGGGCTGTGCACTGTGCAGAGGTTTACTGTGGGTGGTTTGTGGTATGAAAAAACAGGAGGATCTATGGATCCGAACAGCGTTAAAGGCATGTTATGTAGGTTGTACATGTTTGCAGGGGTGCTTGCCTCAGTCTGCTTTCGGTCTAGGCCCACACACTGAAAGGCCATTTGCAGCAGCAGTGTATTGACGTGATGTAGATGTGTTTCCCAGCTTGACTTCACTGGGAAAGGGATCTCATGGTTATACTGCTCAATAATGCAGACCAAAGTGGGGATTGGATCTGCTTCCAAAGTACGCTCCTTCTGAATTTAAAAACAAAACAAACAGATGCTAGGTGCACCCAAATGAAATGCCTGGGCCCTGTGAACACACCCTCATGGCCCTGCCTGGCCTTGGGTCTTCCAGCTGGGCCCAGCCCTAGGCCTACACCCTGGTCTTGGCCTGTCCCAGGGGAGGTGCCTGTTTGCCCTGCACCTGGCTGGGTGAGGGTCTAGGCCCTGGCTGCCAGGCTGTGCCCTGCTGTCCCAGCCCCTGTAGTGCCCTGACGGAAACTAGAGTCATTGTAAGACCTTATGTATGCCGTGTGGGACCCTCCAAGCTTTTCAAACAGGTGTCCAAGCATTTGGACTCCCACAAAACATGTCTGTCTATTAAATGTTGCCCAACAGTAGGATGCAGTTGTCCCCTCTTTCATTGAGGAGGACCTATGTGCTTAGCAGCTTGTGGGAAATGAAGCTGCTTTTAGTTTCAGTACCTGAATGTGGATTTATGTCCCAAGTTCTTAAAAGCAATAGAGCTCCAAAATACTTTAAATCCTGAGTCACTTCATGTTTAAGTAACCAAGGTCTTGACCTTCCCCATGCTCATTTCCTCACTTCTGCTCCTGATGCCTGAAGTACTGCAGGCAGCTTCTGTGCAGCTTCATTTTTGCATAGGTATTCAAGCGGTAGTGTGAGCGGAGAATGTTAGAGCTGTGTATTTTCTGGTATTCAAGAATCATCAACTCTTCCCTTCTGCTCCTCTGAAGAAGAGCATGCTATCCCCAAGGCCTGCAGGCCGATAGTATTTGTTGGACCAAAGGAAGTCCAAGTGGAAGAGTAGCCACCAACCCCAAGAGTATATTTTCTCTTTAGCATCTATGGCTCATGTTTTCCTGTCAGTCTTGTGAGTCAGCATTTACTATATGGTGTGCTGCTGCTTCACCACAGCAAAAGCCTTATTTTGTGCTTATTTTGGATTCGTTATGCACTCTTTGTTTTGTTTGCCGAAATGTTTGGGATCCATCTGATTCTTAAGCAACTCTTCCACTTGTGTTGATGAAAAGAGAGCACAGATGGTTTCTGGATTAAAGAACTGCAAAATACCCACTTTGCCCGTCAGCCTAAAACTACACTGTTCTAAAACCATGAAACACTGGCGAGGCCTCTGTTTCTCATGCTCTTAAATCTTCCACTACATTTACCAAAGTGAATTTGAGGAAGCTGATACTCTTCCAATGTGGAGGCTAGAAATCAAGTATTTAATCAGTGAAGATGAGTTTTCTACACTGGAAGTATTAACATTCTCAGTTACAGTTGCAACATCAAAGCCTTCTGCATTGAGGCTTTAGCCAGTACTTGAAACATATGGTGGAATATTTTTGTGCTGCTGCTGTTCTCCTATGGTGTATTGGATTTGCGCTTGTATCATCTTCTTCCATTAGTTAGGCTCACCCTATTTCACCTTTCCAATTTACTGGAACTTAACTGTTCATTGTCAACTGATTCATCAATGCAGAGCCAAACTCCAGAGACAACATATGGCCGGAAGTTAATAAATTTAAATGCATGAAGTAAAGTAAATTAGAACTAGTATGTTAATGTTGATAGCTCTTACTGCAAAACCCTTGTTACATCTGTCCTGGAGATTCTGATTTTTTTTTCAGATGTTTTTCATGCACATGATTTTATACATATGCACGGTATTGCAACTCTTTTTCCTCACAGGGAGTGAATGGGGAAATGAGAGATTTTGTACAAATAAAATCTTTGCATTCAATGAAATGAAAATGATAAAATTTAATGTTTTATTAGAGACTTTTGCCAATATTCTCATAAATACTAAGGGGGGAAAAAAGGAAAAACATGCTGGGTTATAGGTGAAACAAAAGCTCTTAGTGCATGAAGATATTTTTATTTTGCTTTTCATACTGGCAAAACATAGCGGCAATAACATATGCAGGTAGACCTTCTGTGAGTTGAGATTACTTTAGATTCATAGAAAAAAGCCTCAAACCTAAGTATGCTTTCACTATGTGTGTTCATTTTATTTATGAAGAAAAATTTGAGACCCTCAGTTACCTATTGGTACTTTGTCTGAATTTATTGAGCTCGGAAAGAATATTGTATTGTCCCTATGTGTTGGCTAGTGGATAGAGGATACAATTTTATTACCACTAATGTGTAAAGGTAGCAGTTTGTTTAACTCGCAGAGGTGTGAGTTTCACTTCCAAATATCCCCATTCAAACTGGGGAAGTTTTAGTATGCTTGTCATTAAGAATTTTTAGGGTGGTTTGATTACTTCCTGTAGAATGCTATGAGCTGTTCCTGATCAATATTTAGATTTCAATTCCCTTTACTCAAAGCAATGCAATGGCCATTGTTGTCGCATTTCTCCTGCTTTTTATTGATGCCAGTTCCCAGGGCTGATGTTGACTTTAATGGTAGCAGGACAAACAACTGAGCTGATTCTTTCCTGTTCCTCTTCTCCTTCATGATATGCAATGGTAGGGCATAAATATTTTATTTTGTTCTGAAAGGGATGGAGATTCTGAGGAGGCTGCTTGTGGCAGTCCCTTCTGTGGACTAAGTGGAAGATTATTGGAATCAGTAAGCTGAAACAAACTGAAAGACTGCATCGACTTTTCTTGTTGTAAGACTCCAAAATGAAAGGGTTGAGAGTGACATCCCTGAGGTCTCAGTTGCTGAGCTCTTTACTATGGGTCTCTGCATCCATCTTATTTGGGTCTTAGGGCAAGTTTTGGGGTCACCCTCAGCCTGATGTGCCCTAATTACCGCTTCTGCTTTGCCATGTGGCAGGTGAGAACCAGGGATGGAGGCTTTATGTACTGGGGTGCAGTTGTGGCCACGTGCAGACCTAGCTGCCAGGGCAGCTGCACAGCTCTCCTTGGGGTGCAGACACAGTGGTGCTGGAAGAAACAAATGTGGCCAGGGTTCTTTGGCCACGTGAAAGTTTTGTGTAGCTGCTGCTTCTGCCCTTGTGCTGGTGGGTCTCTTGTGACACAACCCGTTACATTTGACCTCAGCAAGGCACCTAAACAGGGATGTTTTATGTATCAAGTATGTGAAAAATCAAGCTATATGTTTTGTAAATAGCTGCTGAACAGTTAGGAGAGGGGAAAAATGTTTGGGACTTGGTGGAGTTCTGCTGACATCTTTCTTCATCTCTTCTCAATTTCCTTTTCTTCCCAACCTCACACCAATACTCTTTCTCCTCTCCCAGCCTCTAGAAACAGAGTGGGAAAGGCAAGATGAAGATATGGCAGCTGGAGCTGAGATTATGGTATTATGTAGTCCTGCAAAAAGCTCAATATACTTTGGCAGCACCTTGTTTGTGTTGAATCTCAGATTAAATGGCTGGATGTCATGAGACCATTGCATGTGGCAGCGCTCCATGATTTCTAAGGATTGTTTGGTAGTTTGAATCCCCACATACAAAGAACTGGCCAAAAGACAGTTTTTGTGGAAAATTTTCTAGTGATATTTTGTCTTGTACAACAAAGAATTGACAGTGATTAAGTATGGATATACACAACAGAAATCTCTATGAGATGATATATGAAAAAGAAGCCAGGACTAGTACACCAATTTTGTTGCTACTAACTGCTTGTGTTAATCAGGGGAACAATTTGGGTAGTAGAGACAAATTCTTGTATTTCTACGTTGCATGCAGAGAAGCTAAGTGAAGGAGACATTAAATGTCTTTGAAATCACACAACCTTTTGTATGTTCTGTGTGTCCTTGATTGCCTTGGACATTGTGCCTTAGTCCCAGACCTTTATCTTTTTTTCCTGTTATGTATTGTATCTGTTTTATTTTTTGCATTTTTATATTTATATATATAATTATATGAATGATAGCGTTTATTTTATTTTCAAGTCTGACAGTTGATCTGAAATCTGAAAGTAAACTAAATTGGGATGGAAGGGGATATTCTTTCAGTCTGACTCCTCCTTCCTCCTCCACTTATCTGACACAAAAGTAAACACATTTTTATGCACACTTTGAATAAAAGCAAAGGAAATGAATAGCTATTGTCACCACAGAACTGTTGAGTATCCCGAGTTGGAAGAGATCCACAAGGATCATCAAGCCCAACTCTTGGTTTCACACAGGACAATCTAAAAACTGTATGTCTGAGAGCATTGTCCAAATGCTTCTTGAACTCTGAGGCTTGCTGTCATGACTACTACCCTGGAGAGCCTGTTCCATTGCCTGACCACCCTCTTGTTGAGGAACTGGGGAGGGAAGAATTTCTGCACATAAAGAACTTGAGTAGAAGCAGAGGGTGTGTCTTCACTAGCAGAGTTATTTTTTGGCTTTAGTGTTGAGACATATGGCTCTGATTCATACAGACACCTGTAGAGTTCTATTGCTATGCTCAAGTCTTAATGGTTGGTGTGTTTTTCTACTGTGTTTAAACTTGAGTTTGCAAGCATGGCTAGAGTGGTGAGAATCATTTGCTGTAAATATATTTATGTTGTTTACCGAACAAGATTTTAAATTGTCTGCTCCATACAATATTATTTTTGGTATGTGGCTTACCGTTACCCTTCTGAGTGATGCAGGTGATGAGCACTCAAAGAGGCCCAGGACCATGCCGTGTATATTGAAGATGGACAGATCTAGCACGTTCATCGGTCTCAACTTTGCCTGTGAATTGGCCCAGGGAAAAAGTTCTATAACACACAATAGTCGTTCCCTAGGTGAAGTGCTTCTTCATGTTGCTTGTGTACATTTCAGAGGTTAAGTATGGCCTATTGTAGGGCTGAGAAGATTCAAGGTTTGTTGTGGAAAAGAAGGCTGCAGACTCCCTGTATTTTTGCTCTGTAAGTTCTTCAGATACTGCTGAGAGATGTAAACATGCAGCCCTGAAATGTTCTTGGAGAACACTAGACATATAAACAACACTGCAAGCTTGGATAAAAGTAATGTACATGAATATGCGGCATAGGAGTAGAGAAAATAAAGGCATTATAAATTGGATTCCACCACTCTACCCTTCATTTAGATCAAGTAAAGCAGTTCTTGTTTGGAACTTTCTATAACAATGAGCAAACATACATATAAATACAAGACAGCACACAGACCTATGCTTAATGGTGTTTGTAACTTTAAATTTCCTCAAAATCTGAATATTGAATCTCTTCTGCATTTGATACGGTGCAACCAGTCTCTTGGGAGTCCTTTGGCTTTGTGAAATGAAAGTATGTAAGTTGAGGCATGAAGATGTAGAGAACAGCTTTTCTATGACAACTGAGTTTCTCCATTTTCATTTTATGTTGTAGACTCTGCATGATGCTATACCTGTTATATGACTCAAGGACCACCTCAGTAAGCATGGTGGTGTTATGTTGTCAGCTCCCTGCGGTGCTTTAGGTCAAGAATCTCTCTACTTCATAAGTTGAATACGTTTTAAGTGTTATAAAATAATAGATTTTCCTCATTACCTTTTTCCTGTTTTGTGACACAGAAATCAAAGATCTTGTAAAAATTATTCACCTTGGCCTTTTTTACTCATTGCACACACTTTAAAAATGTATTTCTCGCTTCTTTTTATAATATTGGGGTAGAAGGTACAGTCCATAGAAACAGTATAAATGAACCATTAGTGAAATATTAAATTGAAGAGGAAGAAGTGTTCTCTCTTCAACCTCAAGATGCCTTTTTTCCTTTCCTTTGTGTTCTTCATTCTGAAATGAAAATAAATATTAATTGTCTTGCAAGTTGATACCTGCTCACTTGGGTGTTCATTGTGTTGTCTTCTGAAGCAACTGTGGCTCATAGATGCTCCTGTACTATTATATTCTAAACAACAGCATCAGATGCTCGGCAGATCTGTGTGTTTTGTTGGCATTGTTTTAATATACATTTGATCCTTTGCCACTTGAATTCCTATGATCACATGGGGAATCTCTGCATTGGGAGGTAAAATCTGTAGGCAAAAAACTCTGCTTTCAGAGCAGCCCCAGGCTGATGCATCTGTGGGACTGGGTTGTGGGAAGGTCCTTTGAATGGCAGGTTGGCTCCAAGAATTGCTCTAATTAAGTACTTTGATACAGCTAGATGGTGCCCATGGCTCCCTCTGTCTGCCTTCTGTTGTCAGAATAGCAGGAGTTAAAATTATGCCTAATTTGTGAAATCTGCTTAAAGCTAATTATAAACCAAGTTAAAAGTAGGCTGATGAGGACCCTGCCAGATGGAATCAGCCTTTGCATTTCTTCCTGGCAGTTGTGGGTGCAGTTTAAAGTAATATCCTCCCCCAGTCCGTCTATCAGATACCACCTCCTGTTGTAACAGTTAAAAAATAAATAAAATCATACAAGGAAGGAAACCAACCAACAAAAATCCTCCCTAACCTGCTCCTCCTAGAACTCAGAAAACTGACTTTAACCTCCGAGATTAGAAATAAAGTGCCAGAGCTCAGACAAGTCTCACTAACAATGTTGTAAGTTTGTTCTACAGCACTATTTTAATTCCCATCTTAGCCTCATGTTATACAGCATGTGGTCCTTTACCAGCCTCTTGAATACCTCATTAGCTGGCCTAAAAGTCATGAAAGAATGTAGTGAACAAGAACAGCTCTAAGATGCACCTTGAGCCATTCCAGTCTCTTCCTAGTTTATGGCAGGAGTGGTAGGGAGCTGGGCTGAGTCAATCCCAGTTGTGCTAGACTACAGCTGAAGACACAGAGCCTTACTCTGACAGGGATCTTTATTTGGTTATTTAATATTCTGAGATGCCGTGAAGTGATCAAAGAAGGATTAAATCAGAGGGGAAAGGTGGGAGAAGGGTGGTTTAATCTTTTTTATTCTTCATAAGTCTCTGATAGATCAAGAATCTTGCTTTGGAGATTTTGGGGCTCACCTTGATTTTACCACTTGATGTCTCTAACATACTTAACGTTGTTTTCCTCTTCTGTCTTTCAGCCCTGTGTTCCCTTCTTCCCTGTATTTCCACCCCTTTATATGTTTATCTCACTAATTCCCCACTATTACCGTTCTCTCTAAAAAACAGAGAGTTTAGTTCGGAGTTAGACCCATGTTAAAGATCACTGGTATTACAAAATGTCCTATCTGACTGCTCCCTGAGTAGGATGAAGTGCAGGAGAGCTTTGGAAGTTTGTTTTAATGACGTTCAAAGATGATTCAAAGATAGTTTTTGATCTTCTGAAACAGTTTTTCAATTTATTTATTTGTTTGTTTGTTTATTTATTTTCCTGCATCTTCTTCCTGGTACAGGTAAGACCATGTTTTGAGGGATAGACCCAAGCTGCATTTTTTATTTAATTGCTCTTATTTTCTTCCCACTTAGTGTAAAACAAATCAGAATTCCATTATGTTTAGTGGAGAAAATACTGAATAAGCAAAAATGGGGCCAAGTGTGCCTTTATGACAGCAGAGAAAATGCTTTAATCTTGAAGATGACTATTCTGATGTTAGATTAAGAATTACAATTTGTCTTTTGGAAAAGAGTCTAATAACACCTGTGAGAAAATATTGTTTGATACTGGAAATATTTACATACCAAAAGAATTGGAAGTATTCTTGTTACAGGATATTCAGAGTACCTTTCCCTTCATACTTTATTCAGAGTTTTTCTTTTGAAGATGTCTAAAAGAAGGGGGGAGGGGGAAAATAAGGGGGAAATAATCCCTTCTCACCTCCTCCTCTACTGTTTTCCAGTCATAATAGTTTCCTACTTTCCTAGCTTTTATGATCTACTAGACAAATAAAAATGTTTCTTTTCAGGAGTATAAAGAATGTTAGTAGGTAGATACGGGAGGGTCTGACTGCTGATTAAAGGCTTGTCTCCTCCTTTAAAAATTATTTTAAATTCATTGATCAGTGTTTTCTCCTCACTTATCTAGGATTCTTCTTTGTAGCCAGCTGACAAACCTATAACTAATCTGTAGATAATTGTCAGTGGATAAGACAGTAAAGGGGACACAAAGACAGTGGTTTGGGTATACCCATTACATGTAGCTCCTCAGGTCAACCCTGGCAGGAGAATTTCTGTGCTTGACCTTTCAAATCTGTGTTGCCCGGAGTCCTAGCAAAGTGTGTCTTGATTTAGGGACCAAATTGGAATTTGATTATAGGCCCCTGATTAACACACTGAAGAAAAAGGCATGTGGTATGATATATTTCAAACATGAAGGTGCACCTACCTCTCCTGTGAACTCCAAATCTGTGAGGTACTATGCATAATCATGCTTTACTGGAAAGTGTGACAGAGAAGGAAACTCTCTATACTAAAAACAAATCCCAGCAACAACAAAAACAATATTCATGAAGCAATTTTCACTAATTTGAATTTTAATAAATGAGCACTTACAATAGTAGCAGACTGGAAGAAAACAATGACTGAGAAGAGCTGAAGGAGGGTATTACGAACTAATTACCGTACAATTTAAAATGCATATCCCATCCTTTCTGCACAGGATTTCACAATCTTATCATGGCATATGAAATTATAGATGAGGGTCACAACCAGAAATATAACAAAATAGGCTTATTGGTAGTAATCTATGTTTTCCACTCTAGCAGGTGCCCAAGTTGTAAATGAAGATATCCTGATGACCAAGCTTGTTCATTCGAATGGAAATCACTTGCAGGTGCACAAAAGGAAGACAAACTCTAAAGTAAAATACAGGATTCTGAGTAAAAATGTAGGAGCTGACTTTTGCTCTTTTTTCTTTGTCTGTAAGTGGAGAGACTACTAAAATAGTCTCCTTTAACTCCAGCAAGTACTCCCTTTGTGGAAAATCATTATATATGTTTAGAAACACCCGTCTAATAGTGAACAAGTTTCCACCAGAAATCTGTCTCTGTACTAAAGTCTCAGTGCCTCAGCAATCAGAAAAAATAAATCAAAACTGAATTTTAAACTGTTATGTTGTTTCAGCTTGGATTTGTTTGATTCTGTGCTTTTTCTTTGTGTAGCTTTGCAACAAGTGTTTTCAGCTTTCTGAGTACAAAGATGTGTCATATTAAAAAGTGGATGGAGCTAGGCTTTTTGTACCCACTTTGTAAAAAGGAAATAAGGAGGAAAAAAATCAATTTATTTCTGAAAAGGACATAGTATATACAATCATCACTTATTTTGTGATTTAAAAACATCTGTTGAATAAATAATTGATCTCAGCAGTGTTCTCTGTACCTTGCAGGGCTCGCTAGAGAGTGGGGACTAGATTACCTGGATCTTTAATGTCTGCTAGGCTCTTCATTGCTGCTCTTCTAGCAGATGCCTAGGTTGATTGCTTCTCCAATTTTTCTTTTCTTTTCTTTTCTTTTCTTTTTTCTTTTTCTTTTTCTTTTTCTTTTCTTTTCTTTTCTTTCTTTTCTTTTCTTTTCTTTTCTTTTCTTTTCTTTTCTTTTCTTTTCTTTTCTTTTCTTTTCTTTTCTTTTCTTTTCTTTTCTTTTCTTTTCTTTTCTTTTCTTTTCTTTCCTTTTCTTTCCTTTCCTTTCCTTTCCTTTCCTTTCCTTTCCTTTCCTTTCCTTTCCTTTCCTTTCCT